>NC_090917.1:1410534-1428034 GCF_040956055.1 Brachionichthys hirsutus
AGAGCATCAAACGCCGGACTGTCGGGGGTAAAAGAGAAAAATGCACAAGGGGAAAAAGAAAAAGCGGCTCTTATTTTCTTTTCAGTTTTAAATACCGTCAACATTTTAATCCCATCAGAACATAGTTAAAATAATTTAAACTAATTAGTCTATGCGCAAACCGCGAAGCTGGTTTAATTAGTAAGCTGAGGGCAAGTTAACCGAGGTCTGTACCGGGAAAGGTAAGTGACGTCTTCAGAATAAAAGCTTCATCTGCTTCAAACAGACTCACCAGTCTATTTAATTATTTATAATAAACACGTTTGCAGGTATTTGCTGTTGAACTCAACATTAAATCCACGACTTTATCGATTTGCTTATTTCTTAGTCTGGTGTCGCAACGCAGTCGCCGATGCTGCTTTTATTTTGAAATCCACACCCGGAAGCGTGTCCGTGAACGCCGTGATCGCTCTGTCAGCCCCTCTGAGGAGCGGACTCCGGTACCGGTTGCAGGTGCGCCTGTCCGCGCTGAAGCGGACCGAACGCGTTTGTCGCCGTTTATTCGATCCTTTTTCGTCTTCGTGTCTAAAAATCGATCCGGCGGCTGATTTGAGCCGGAGATGCTGACGGGCATGATCGTGGAGGAAGAGTTCGAGATGAAGGAGGAGGAGGAGGAACCGTGGTATGACAAGCAGGACCTTGAGCACGGTACATTTCTCTTTGTCTTTGAAGGATAATTCTCTTTATTGATCCCGCATTTATCAGTTAAATAAGAAGGATCGGTACACGTGTTACTGATCGATATCCGGGCATCGTGATTAACGCGCTGTGACCCTGCAGGTGGGCTGGAGGTTAAATCGGTGATTTTTCTGAAATGATTATTTGGTCGTTTTATTTCGAGTCAGCGGGTCGATAAGAACATGCGGCAAAAAAAATAAAAAAATAAAATAAAAATAAAATAAAAGTCACAAAACGATTTCTGCCTAAGAAAATATCTTTAATAAATCTACAGCTTGTTCAAACGCGATTCTGGTTTCTACGCTTATTCTACTTAAATACACAATAAAGAAACTATTTGGTTGGAACCACTATGGAACGAGACTAGACCACGCCCACTATTGATAGGTTCTATTCCCATAAATAATGTATTTTTTTTTTCATGCTGATTAAGAGATGTTTGTTGCAGAAATGGTGGACGTGCTGTTGGGTTTTTATTCTTCTGAATGAAACGCACACCAGGGGCTGCTTCCGACCAATCATGAAACCACAGGAAGCAGCCGGTCCGATCCGGTCCGGCCCGGCCCGGTCCTCATGTGTCCATCTCTCCGGCAGATCTGCAGCTGGCGGCCGAACTTGGGAAGAGTCTCCTGGAGCGAAACGGGGAGCTGGAGCAAAGTCTGCAGGAGATGTTCTCCACCAAGCAGGAGCACCTGCAGGAGATCGAGGTGCGGGGCAGAGCCGCCGGTAAACCGGGACGGGTCTAGAGCAGCCCGAGGACGTCCTGCAGGCGCGACTCGGAGGTCCAGAGCGTCCCCGCTGATGCGATGAAGACGTCTCAGCCTGACTCGTGTCTCCTCCTCCTCCTCCGCAGCACCTGACGAAGCAGGTGGACCTCCTCCGCCAGGTCAACGACCAGCACGCCAAAGTGTACGAGCAGCTGGACGTGTCGTCCCGGGACCTGGAGCAGACCAATCGCACACTGGTCCGGGACAACCGGACGGCCCAGCAGAAGATCCAGGGGTAAGTCCAGGAAGCCGCGGGGGGGGGCGGGGCGTCTGTCCCAGGCGATGGATCGGGCGTCTCCGTTGTCTCCCATCAGGCTGGCGGACGCGGCGGCGCTGCTGCAGGCGCAGGTGGAGGAGCTGCAGCGCCGGGCGGAGGAGCTGAAGCTGAGGCCCCCGCCCGGAGGGAAGCGGCCGCGCCGCGCCACGCAGAGCGTTTCCTGCCTGGAGGAGCTGCGCGGCGCCACGAGGTGAAGATCGCTTTAAAACTTGCTCCTTTAATTGGATTAATTAAACTCTGACCCGGAAGCTCCGTAAGCTGTAAGAAAGGAAGCGGCCAGTCCTGCCCTGAGGCGCCCCTTAATCCGAGTGTCCGTGGGCGGGACGTCCAAGTGGGACAGTTTTATGTCCCGTCGCTCGTCGGAGGGGAGGAGATGGTAGAAGGAAGGAGGCCTGAGTCGGAGACGGGGCTCATATCGTCCCGATTCGTCCGGGTTCTGATCGGGTCCACCTTTGTTTTCGTGGATTTACACGCGTGAAAACAGGAAATAACAAAATGAAACAGACAAGTTCAAACGGAAGGAACTTAAACGTCACATTATTTCCAGATGATTCTTTTTTGCTGAGGTTTTGCTTTCCACTGTTTCTGCGGCGTGTCGGGCTTGTTTGACCTTTGGTTTTAGGGGAGGAGTCATCACCTGTAAGAAAGGTTAAATATGAAGATTCGCCTTAATGATTATTGATAATAATTTTATTTCCATTATAGCTCCAGATCATAACAGAACGTTGCGTCAAATAGAAAGTCAAACTCGACTCTCTCTGCCTGCAGGTTCGGTTCCGACCCGGACGACCCCTCCGATGCCCCGGAGTTCTCCTCCCCGTCGTGGCGTGAGGAGGAGCGGGCGTCGCTCCAGCAGTCCCTCCGCTCCCTCCAGACCCAGTTTGCCAACGAGCGCCGTCGCAGGGAGGCGTCGGAGCGGGAGGCCGAGCTGCTGGCTGGCGGGAACGCGTCGCTGGAGCGGCGGCTGGCCGGGGCGGAGGCCTGTCGGGTGCGTCCGAGGACCGCCTCGTCTTTGAGCCTCCTCCTGCAGGAGTAAAAACGGGCGTCGCCTCTTTTCTTCCAGCTCAGAGTGGCGGAGCTGCAGCAGGAGGTGGAGGAGCTCCAGCAGCTCTGGACGTCCTCCTCCAGATCCCCCCACGGCCTGCTGCCCTCCCAGATGCGCCTCCCCCCGGAGGACGAGGACCAAGGAGGCGAGCGGGTGCTGAACGAACCGGACTCCCCGGACCGGACGGACGACCACGAGTGTTCTTGCGCGCGCCGGGCCGAGGTGGTGAAGTACCGAGGGATCTCGCTGCTCAGCGAGGTCGACGCCCAGTGCAGCGCCCTGCAGGCCAAGTACGATGCCCTGCTGCGGCGCTGCAGCCTGGAGGAGCAGCAGGAGGAGCTGCAGGGAGGAGAGAACCTCAACTCGGGCCGGGCCGCTCCTCCCGCTCCGACAGACGCGGGAGGCGACTTCCAGCAGCCGGAGTACAAGGAGCTCTTCAGGGAGATCTTCTCCCGCATCCAGAAAACCGAAGAGGACCTGATGGAGAACAGGAGGAGGCGCTCCGCCGGAGAGGAGGCGTAAACGGCGAGTTACTTATTCTGCAGGTCCAGATGACGGCGCCCCCCCCCCCTTTCCCAATATTAACCATCGATTACATAAAAGCAGCGACCGCGGGAAGCGTGACGTCACGCCAAGGCGCCGCTTCACCGGGACTTCCTGTTTATTTCTACCTGTCAATGTTCAGAGAGAGAGAATCTGCAGGTTCGGGGGCGGAGCTTCTGAGTGCACGTTGATGTCTGTAAGTTAATGTTGAAGAGGGCGTGAAACGTTCAGCTGCAGTCCTGAACTTCCTGTTTGACTCGTGAGCCATAAAACACGAATCGAGCGTTCCTGTCTTCCTGTTGAAGTTTCTTTACGTTTGAATGCGAAACGGGTCGACTCCCGCGACCCGACGGCGACGATGGACAAACGACGGACCCATCGGACGCGTTTATGACCAACAGACGGAACGCTGTTCAAAACTTCTTTATTGTCCATCCGTCCAAAAATCACCTCAAAAAGGAAACTTTCAAACCCCGAAACGAAACATTTTTTTATCCGCTCGTTCACGTTTCGGTTCCACGATGAGCTCAGATCCTCCCTTTCGGCGAACAGTGAAGACAAAGACACGTCTTTGGTGACTTCCTGCGTCGTCTTAAAGCTAAAGAGCCGCTTCTTAAAACCTGCTTGACCCTCGAGCGGCTAAAAAAAATATTTGTTTTGTCGATACAATAAAGTAAAAATGATTTCTCGGGCAAAATGAAGAAAAGCCAGGAGCAAAACGAAAGAACGGAACAAACTGGACGCCCCCCCCCCCCCCTCTTGATCGGGGACACTCAGACATCTGCTGTAAGAGACGGTTTAAATACGGCGCCGTGTCTTCAGTACGAGCGTCCGCAGAGGTTCTGACCCTTCATCCGAGTCCGAGAGGAAAAGTAAAGCTCCGCCTCCTGAGCCCACGGCTGATTGTCCTCGGAGCCGGGCGAGCCGTGATTGGCTCTGATCTGTCTGCCCTCCCCACTGGACACCAGGGAGGAAGATCTGATTGGTGGGTGGGGGGGGGCAGGCTCTCAGGGTCAGGACTGTATGGTGCCTTTGAGGTACCACGTCCCGGCGTGGCTGCTGCAGCACTCCTGAAAAGAGACGACGGGCTGGATCAGAGACAGAAAAGGAACACCTTCCACCTGTCCCGGTCCCGGTCCCGGTCCACGCGTCTCACATTCAGCAGCCGGTCCACGTCCGCCTTCGGGACATCTCCAAACTCCTGCGCCAGTCTGGATTGGACCGCGGCCCTCCTGACCCGGTAGTTCTTGGTGAAGAGGTCGTACAGCAGCCGGCGGTGCTGCAGCAGGAAACGAGACCCTCGTTTAAAGGAACAGTACACCTTTTATAGAAAACGCCTGTAAACTGGAGTCACCTTGTCGAACTCTTCTCCGCTCTCCCACAAACCGAACACCTTCTGTTCGTCCGGCGCCGCTTTGCTCTGAGCAGGGAACTATTAGAGGAAACAGCGACGTTAGAGTTCAAATCCCTCAGCCTGCAGGCGGGGGAGGAAACTCTTCACGAAGGATTGGTGTGCATCAAACATTAAAAATAAACCGAGGACATAAGACCCGCGTCGGCTGATCCCAGATCTGCCTGCATTTGGAACATCAAGCCAGATTAGCGCTAACGAGCTTTAGTTTGAGGCCGACAATCTGTTGCGTAACAAAGATGGCGTCCAGCCACCCCCCCCCCCTGCAGGGTTTCAAATCACCGGCGGGACAAAATCCCGGCAGGACACCCGGGTCCTCCGAGCAAATCTCAAATCACATCCAGAGCAAATACTCACGGGCACCATTATCTGCTTGCAGTGGTTGAGCGTTATGGCGTCCGTTAGCATGCGGTCCGAGACGGCGTGGAAGACGCTCGGTCCCGCCGGCATGGAGGCCAGGTGGAGGTTCAGCAGCCTCTTGAACTCGTTCAGCGTCAGCACGAACCGCTTCCTGAAAGTCTTCACCACAAACTCCTGCAGCTCCGGGGGCGACGCGGCGCCGGCGGCGCCGGGGTGTCCGTTGACGGAACCGTTGGGGACGGAGGAGGAGGAGGAGGTGTCCATCGGTTCGTCCTCCGCGTCGCTGACGGGCTCCTGTTTGATGTGCACGCGGGCCCCGCCCCGTCGGGCGTCCAGGTCCTTCTGGAGGGACGCCTTGTTCTCGAGCGCTCGCTCCCGAGCCGCCATGAGACGCTGCGCTCCGGCGACGTGGACGGGCTCTGGAAACAACACAGGGGGCGTCAGTGAGCGCGTCGGACGGGCGTCAACGGGCGCCGAACACAAAGCGGCGCCCCACCAGGCTGAGGGGACGTCTTCGGCATGAAGTCTTCTTTAGAGAAGTTAAAGACCTTTTCCAACCTGAAAGGAAAAGAGCGAAGGAGGAGCAGGAATTTAAAATCCCCTCCCGTGAAACGGACTGGGCGTGGCTACCGAGGAGCCGGCCCCCCCTACTTGCTCTGGATGCCGACCCACAGCATGTGTTGCCTGTGGGCAATGTCCGGATGCTTCTTCACGAAGTCCACGTCGGTGGGCAGCAGGAACTCCCACCCCCGGTTGACCCGCGGCGCCGCCACGTGCTCCAGGAACTCCTTCACGTCCTCCGGAGGAAGCTGGCAGGAAGGGGAAGCGCTCAGGTGCGGATAGGAGGAAGCAAAGGGATCCGCAGAGGCGCTCTTACTTTGGTGACGGACGCGACGTCCTTCCTCATGACGGAGCGCTCCAGGGTGAACCTCCACATCTGCAACGAGGAACGACATTTACCGGCTGTTCCGGCTCGGGGAGGGGGGAAAAGGGCGCCGGCGGCTCACCACGAAGTCCCGGCCGCGGCAGAGAACCTCGGCGGGAACGCCGCTGTGGGCGCTGCAGGTGTTTTTAGGATACAGGACGTCACTGAGGAGGGGGGGGAAACACAGACGTAAAGAGGGTAGACGCCGCCCGTCTCCTGGACTCGTCTGCACCGTCCGCCGCTCGTTCCCTCACCTCTTCACAACCCAGTTCCCCTGAACCAGCAGCGCCACCTGCTGGATGCAGCGCAGCGCCGCGGTGGAGTCGATCCCGGAGGCGAGCAGCCCCATCAGGTTAGCAAACGGCATCGCCTTGACTGCAGACGGGCACAGAGAGACTCTCCAGTCAGGACGGATGCTTTGGGCGGAGCTATAGCGCTTTCCATTTTAAAGTCGTTTACTTCTTCACTAATATTTACAGTGCAGCATATTATCCCCCCCCCCCCCCCCCCCAAGTCAAACTGCGAACTTTGACTACTAAAACACGAGCCGTCATGCCGAATGAAGCCAGACGCTTCGGCCCCGCTGCGCCGGACACCGATTGGAGGACTGGGCCGGCCCACCGTTCTTCATCAGGGTCTTCACTTGGTCCCCCAGGGGCAGCGTGCGGAGCTGAGCCATGGAGAGCACATTACTGGGACCGACGGGCGCCGCACTGGCGAAAGCAGAAAAGCACGGCGTTAGTGAGGCCGACGCGCTCGCCCCCGCGCTGCGTGGAACGCCGAGGAAAACGTACACTTTCTCCTCTTCGAGCGGCGGCATCAGCATGCTCAGGTACTCCCTGCAAAAAAACAAAGACGGAAACCGTGAATAGCGTTTAAAACGGCGCTCCAAATAGCTATCGTCGTCCAAACCGCAGTTTAAAAAAGGTGCCGAAGGTAACGGATTGATTTCAGGCCTCGTGTTTTTATACTCACTTTGCAGTTTTGACCAGTTCGGAGTTCTCCGAGGCGTCCGACGACTGACAGAACAGATACTGGCGCTCGTGCTCCGACCGGCCAGCCTGAATTTAAAATCACAACGGGGGGGGGGGCGTCAAATAATCAAACAGAGGAAATTAGAATGGAAAAGAAATATTTAAAAGTTCATGCTAAAGAGCCGAGATGGGTTAGCATAAGCTCATTGAGGAGGGGCGCCCCCTACGTTGACGCCGTGGTAGTGCAGGTGGACCCAGGGCTCCTCCGCCTGCTTCTTCTGCAGGAACTCGTAGGACTGAAACCTCCTCTGCCGGGCCTGTTCCGACTCGGGCCGGGAAAACCTCACCTGGAACGGGAATGCTTATTAAAAGATGGCTGCACCTCCGTACGTAAGTGTTGGGGGGGGGGGGGGGCGTCCTCACCGTGACGGCCTTGGCGTCGTCCTCGGCTTCGTCCTGTGAGGAGTCTCCACCTGCCAACACGGGAAAACATCCTTTATTTAAAATAAACATATAATGTGATCTTTGATAAGAGACCCGGTATAAACCCCCGGGACACAAAAAGCACGCCGCGCGGACGCACCTTCGTTGGCCGCCTCCCTCTCCCTGGTTTTGCCGTCGGCCTTATCGAGGTAAGAGAAGCTCGGCCTCATCTGGAGGATTCCCGTCAGCGGCGTGACGTGAAGCTCGCCTGGCGGCACGAAGGAACGCGACAAGTCAGCAAAAACACGCGGCAATACCGGCAGGAGGCCGACTGTGGAATCGATCCCACTGAACTTTGCGTTCACGAGCAGCAGAAACGGGGGTCGCGACCTTTACGAAACACGGCGGCAGCGTATCTGGAGACGTCGGTGGCGGCCTGGATGGAGGAGAAGGTCTGCTTATCCATCATTTTCCTGGGAAGGGGGGGAAAAAGATCATCTTGTTTCTCATTCCAGATAGCAGCTGATAATCAAGGCGGGTTTTATTAACCCAACGTTGCCCTGGTTACTGTCGGATAATGGCGAGCCTGAGGAGGAGACGTACGCCGAGTACGTGCTGGTTTCATCGTAGGCGGCGCCGTCCACGTTCAGCGCGATCTGCTCTCCTTTGCTGCGACAGTAGTTTGGGCTCGTTGTGTTGACCGCCAACTCCAGCTCCACCTGCGTCGCGCGGAGGAGAGCGTTACCGGAATGTTCCTAAACTGGTGGATAAAACGTTTTTTTTTTTTTACCCGTTGCTGTTTGGGTTTGATCTTCGCTCCCATGTGGTTGACGTCATCGTAGGTCATGGTGGACGGTCGGACGGGGTACTGCGTCAGAATAAAACCGATGGTCCGGTACGTTAGAAAAAACAAAACTGCTAACGGGAGGGGGGGGGGGGGAATTCATCGTCTTCGGCATTCGGCGGAGGAAAGGAAGCCGTTACCTGGAAAAGATAGAGCTTGTCTGCGAGGCTTTTGGCCAGGAACACGTCAACCTGAAAGGGGGTCAAACATCGTTCGGGTTACTCGTCAGCACAGAAGAACCTGATTTCTGCTATCGAGCTGCGTTAGCGGGAGAAATCCACTGTGGATTAGAATGTCTGTGCATTTACCTCTTCTATAACGGGGTCGTCCTCCTCCCCGCTGGCCATATTGATGAGAACAGAACAAGGGAAGGGGGGGGGGGGGGGTGGCAGATCTCAGATATCCAACCTGAAAACAAAGAATCTCTGGGTTAGAGACTTATTCTGCAGACACGCCGCCACCCAGAGGCTCCACCCGGAACATGAATAATCAAAACCAGGGCATGTCACGAAATCTGAGCCTTCTGCCGGTGGGGGAATGGGCTAAGATTCCCCAGCTGGACCAGGAGTCTCATTGTGTGTTGCACTAATGCTTCTTGTAAGTGGGAACCCACCACGAAAACGCCAAAGTCAGCCCACAGTGACGTCACGATCCCGCAGTGTGTCCGGGTGATGATGTAACCAGGTAGGGAGTCAGATGATGCAAGACGACGTAATCCATATTTTCCTACTGCTATTCACACAACGCCGCGTAAGAAGGAATATAAACAGCTAACACATCAAACGGTGGATTTACACTTATGCTACTCTTCATTGATAAGCTAGCATTAAACCCTTCGACTAGGGCATCGACTCCACGACGACCGGCATGTTCATTCATGAATAAAAAATACAGAACTGTACAACATCCGGTCCGGAAAGAAAGAGTTCAACATTTCCCTTTAATGTAAAACAAGCGTAGCAGCTACGACGCTAACCTAGCTAGCCAGTGGCTCGCAGCGCAAGGCAGGCAACTTTAGCTAAACACTAGCAAGCAGCTCGTGCTAACATTCTCAATGCCACTCAAATAGCCGGCGAGACATTTCCCCGAACTACAGTACCCAGCTCTCACCTCCACAGCGGACCGACACGTTTTGTCACATCCACGTACGAATGGTTCTGAACCGCGGCGCGGTGGGAGTCGGTTTTAGCTAACACCGCTCCGGTCTGTCGGTTTCATGTTGACTGTGCTCCTCACGCACACGTGGGGAGGAGCTTGTACCCACAATGCACAGCGACTCCAAGTTGTCGTTTTCCTTTCGATAGATTTAATGATAGGAAAATCTTTGTGTTTTCGGTCACTTTGTTCAATATGGAAGACGAGCGTTAAATTACAATCGTAATGTCATGAAAAAGAACTTGGCAGCGGTGGGATTCGAACCCACGCCTCCGAAGAGACTGGAGCCTTAATCCAGCGCCTTAGACCGCTCGGCCACGCTACCGATGATACCGGAGAGGTCAAAATACTGACATTAAGAATGTCCATTTTATCATAATTTATATTTATACAATCCACACACTATACAAGATCTCATCGTATATTTAACACGATGCATTCTGTGCTGAAATCCAGGAGAAATAATGACAAATAATACATACAAAGCAATGCAAACTTTATTTTACAGTCTGAAAGTCCGCACATTTTTACATACATATTCAAAAGCATAAGTATGTTCAAGTTTTTCAGACAAATAAGTAAACCGTATTCTTTGTTTTCTCTTTCATGCATAGGGCAAAGGTCATCAGAGGTGGGGAATTAAGGAAAAGACAAATCAGGATGACAAATCTCACACACACACAAACACACGGAAACCTTTAATAAAATCTGTAAACTGCAACCACTCAAGACGTATCTTGAATGTGTAAAAATCAGCATAGTTATCAGGACACAATAGCTTTGATAAAAGCATGAGGATTACTCCTCCATGAGCGCCCAGGCCTCCTCAGCTTTCATGTAGTACTTGTTGGCAAGTCGACCTTTCATGGCCGCCATAGCAGTTTCTGCTGCTTCCGTAAAAAGATCGCCTTCGAAGGAGGGACATTAAGAGCGGTTAGGATGGCGGCGCACAGGTTCACAGAATTACCGTAAAGCCTGTTTAGACAGCCCCGGTTCAGACCTGCTCTCTGAGGGTCGGCAGCGAGTTTGAAGCCCCCCTCCATGAACATCTCCGCCTCCCTGGCCAGCAGTAGGTAGCGAGGATCATCCTGCGTCCCGTCGAAATCTCCCCCCTCGTCGAAGTCCGTCATGTTCAAGGCGCTGTCGTACCAGTGGAGCGCTTCCTGCCAGTCCTGCTTCCTGATTAAGTGAGAAAACGAGAAACCCACAATGCACAAATCTCCCGAGACGGAAAGCTACTATTGGACCGGGCTTCATTCGTCTTGACCGACCTGTCAGCCGACAGCAGGCTCCCGGAATCAAAGGCTTTGGCCACTACGATCATAGAAGATCTGTCACCGGCCTCGGCGGCCTGCAGGAGATACTTGAAGCCCTTCATGCAGTTTCCGGCGTTGTCCTGCAAACAAGGAGGAATTTTAGGCCACACAATCGGTGTCAAAAAATAAAAAGCCGAGGAGAACACAAAGGCCGTGCTACCTCGACCTCCATGTCCGGCAGGATGTGGTGAGGCAGCTGCATGTAGCACTGGCCCAAGACGATGATGGCCTCCAGCTCTCCGCACAGAGCCGCTCTCTCCAGGTGCAACGCGGCCGAGTCCTGGTCCCACTGCTCGTTCTTCTCGCAGAAGCGACCCGCTTCGTGGTAGCGCACCATCGCCATGTGGACCTTGCCAAGAGGAAAGGCTTTAAGCATAAAATCGGCTGCTCTGAGCTGCAATGGTACCTGCGCTCCAAAAATGCATGCTCTGAGCTGCAATGGTACCTGCGCTCCAAAAATGCAAGAGGTTTTCGGAGATTTTCTATGAGCCTGTAATTTGATTGGTTGTCTGAAACAGGAGCAATGACCCCAGCGCCACAAAACATGATTAAAAAAATATATATCTTTGAGCATGCGAAGGTGAAAAGAGAGAAAAACTAGAGCTTGGGCTGCAATTAAAAAAAAAAAAAAAAATCTTCATTTGCATACTTTCTAAAACTAAACTTTCACATATTTTTTTCTTCACCTTTCCCAAGATGGACTGGCCGATCTTCTTCTGCAGCAGAGCGTTGAGCCGCTCCACCTCAGTGGCCACGCAGGAGGATCTGTGCACATGAGCGCGAGAAGAATGGTAGAAGCTCCACTTCTCCTCCGTCAGCTGAGTGGGCGGGAAAAGACAATTAAGAAACATCAAGAGTACAGAGAAGAGGACTCGTGATGGAGGTAAAATCAAGTGCAAGTCGAGAAACCAGCAGGGGGTGTGCCGAGGAGCACATCCCCTGCTGGCTCGTCGCTCGCCAAAACGCAAAATCATGTGAAGCAGGGAAGCGGGAGCAAAGCTGGTGAAACGGAGGCAGGTGGTGTTTCAGCCCTCATCGTTTCATGTCTTAGTGTTTCCATTCAATCGCCTCATAATAAAGGAGGACCTGGCCAAAGCAAGACCGCACACCAATGCAAAGGGGCGGGGCCTCCATGCAAATAGTCACCCGTCTGGTGTCGGGATTGTTATAATTTACGTTTGCAGAAACTCTTGGAGGAACTACCATCTGTCTCTAGGAGGGAACACGGAGAGGAGGAGGAAGCAGATGAGAAGGGAGGTGAGGAATGGAGAGTGAAGACAGGCAACGATGAGGAAACTCAGGAGGTGAGGATGAGGAGTAAAGTTTCCCTAATGTTTGTTTACCCGTCTGAGACTGTCGTCATCCGACTCAGAGTACTGCCTTTTGCAGCGATGGTGGGCCTATGTGACGACAACAACATGCATTATAGCCCCCCCCCCCCCCCCCCCCCCCCCCCGCAGTCAGGAGGAAAGCCCACTCAGCGCGGAGAGGAGAGGAGAGGAGGTTGCGAGGAAGAAGTGAACGTCGTGCACTCACAAGAGAAGACAGGTTCATGTTGCACGTAACACAATCGTATGTATTTTACTTCTTATCCTACTTTGAATACATTCATTAAATATATTTAAAACTTAATGTCTGCCGGCCGGCACATTGACGGTCGGACAGAATCTTTACCCCGTCTGCGTGGTCATTGGGGTCGCCTTCGCTCCTCCTCTCGCTGGGGTAACCGCTGTCTCCGCCGCTATCAGCCTCCTGCAGACACAAATATCTCACAAAATAAGAGATAACCATGGCAGTCATGCCCCCCCCCCCCACATGTGAAGTTTTTAAATCAATGACCTTTAAACCACTTCTTTTATCTTAGCAGCAAACATCCACAGATTTAAAAACTGCAGTTCCTTGAATGGCCACTAGGGCCACAGTTAACCTAAATATAAACTTTAGCTGAAATAAAAAGGCTTAGAGCCTGACGTAAAACATTTTTGCTCTCCCAACAGACCATCCAAAGAGTTTCATTGAAGTTAATGTTTTAATTGAAATGAAATGGAATTAATATTTGGACTTTATTCCCCTTCCACTTCAGTCGAGTTAGATTTTTGCTCACCTTGTGTTCACCCGTGTTGTAATTGTGACACCTTTCGATTTCGTGCAGTCCAGCAAAAGACGAGCCTGTAAAATCTAAAACATTTGCAATAAGAAAGTGCCCCCCCCCTCCTCCGTTAACTATACGTTTTTACCTGTGCAGTATGCAATAAGGTGTTCTCAGGTACGTACTGGGAGCGGCCGGCGGGGAGCAGGGGAGGATGAGGGGGGAGCAGGGAACCGAGTCCACGTCGCTCATGCTCTCGTCTGCGGACGACGTCTCTGACATGCGGGACAGCAGCGGAGGAACGCGGCTTCCCGACATGGTCCGAACGCGAGGGGATCCGCAGAGCTCCTCGCAGCCTCTCAGCACCGTCTGGGCAGACTTCTGCAATAAATCAAAGACATTAAAGGACACTTTAATGTCCTGCAAGTATTTGCCCCCACCCCCCCTGCTGACTCTTTTGTTTATTATCATTAATAAGCTAAACTTACAAGCAGTTTGCTGGTGCAGTCCAGCTGGGACCTCTCGGCGGGGGAAAGGTCAAAGGGCGTCAGGCCCATGCACTTGCAGATCTTGTTGCAGAGATGAGAGTGAAAGAACAGCGCCATGCCTCGCACACCTGCAACAACAGCTGCGATGAGGACGGAGCGGCTTCTCGGCGGTTCGCCGACAGCGACTGGGGGGGGGGGGGGGCGGGGGGGACGCACCTAGATTTCCATCGCCGAAGTCGGTCCCGTGCTCGGTGTGGATCTGTGGGTCGGTGTACAGATCCCCGACGCCTTGGATGTCCACCACGATCAGCTGGTGGCCCGATCGCTCGAACGTGAAGTGACTGAAGGCCTGAGAACGGGCGTGCAGAGGAGGATCGGAAGATCAGGCGGGGATTCGCCGAGCGTCGACCATTAGCAACAGGCGGGCGCAACCGACTCGCCTGCGGAGTGAGCCGGATGTTGTCGTCCCTCACGAAGCCCGAGTTGGAGTTGTACTTGATGTACTTGCCCTCGATGTAATGCTCCAGGTGGAAGAGAGGCTTGCCGGGTCGGTCCGTCATCTCCACCGCGCACATCTGCATGATGTCCACCTGAGGAGGAGGAGGAGGAAGAGGAGGAAGAGGAGGGCGCCGCCTCACTCAGGACGCCTCCGCTCTCAACGGTGGGATAGAATCACGAAAGCGAACGCTTCTCCGGCACCTGTTTCGGAGGTCGATGGCGGCTGTACTCCTCCCCCCAGAGTTTGGCCTCCATCTGCAGCCTGACGTCCTCAAAGTAGACGCTCCTGTCCACCGTCTCCATGTAACTCTTGGCAACGTAATTGGACGCCGACTTCCAGTTGCTGCTGTGCGAAAAGTTGGACAACTTCTTCCTGGCGGGAGACGAGAGCGGGAGCCGTCCCGATCGTCAGCTCCAGGCGTAAAAGCGCGTACGAGCTCGTACGAGCACGAGGCTACTCACGTCCTGAAGCACTCCCGCATGGCCCCCCTCCCGAAAGGCTGCGAGGAATAAAGTAGAGAGGAGTTAGACAGGAATGGCAGAACACAGCGAAAGCTGAGAGCGGCCGTACCTGCGCCGCCATCTTCAGGTGCACCTGGTCTTGAGCCCACTCCCCTGTGACGGCGTTGTACCTGCAAAGCCGATGCATTATGGGAGGATGGTTTTTTTATTCGCATTTAAGTTAACACATGCAGAGGGAAATATCTACCCCCCGCCCCCCCGAAGTCTAAACTTATTTGGAGGAAGGTAAATTATAAGAACACTTTTATCGTAGTTTTATATTTTTGAACAAGAAAAGCATCGACTTTGCTTCTCGACATTATTTCACTTTTCCATGTGGACATTTTTATTTTATTTTTGTACTTTTTATAGGCTTCATTAAAGTGCATTAAAACTCGAGGGTACTCGGTAGATCGTCGCCCCCCCCCCCCCCTGGATCCGCCCCCTTTATCCAGATCCACTTCCTTTCCCGTCACGCGCTCTTAATCAAGTTTCATGAAGGTTCAGGCAGGCTTTTGTGCGATCAGACAAAGAGCCGCTGCTTTGTTTCCAGCAGCTGACGGTCCTCTGGGCGGAACCACGACCTCCTGTTGCATCGAACTGAGCCTGGAACAAGAAGCTGAAAAAGTCTGGATCACGTGAAACAGAGTCGCTCTGGGAGGACGCCAGAGGAGAGAGGAACGAAACGGAACAACCGCGGAGCAGCTTTGTGTTCCGACCCGTGTGTGTGTGTGTGTGCGTGTGTTTGTCTTGGCAGGCTGTACGTAAGCTAATGAACACCATGCCATGAATCGTAGGTGCGGCTGAAACTCGAGAGCTTTACAGCGGGTCCGATCAGAATCTGATCTCAGCAGACAAAACGCTTCGGACGGAACGGAACGGATCCCGACGCTCCACAAGTCGCTACTCCCGAAGGAGAGGAGGGCGTGCGTGGGTAAAATTAGCACAGGGAGAGAGAACGCAACTCTCCCTGTGGCTCAAGCGCTGTGTGTTATGCAATACACACACACACACACACACACACACACACACACAAAGGAATGTATTTCCTTGCAGCCTTTTTACCTGAACTCACGTCTGAGCTTTCTAAACGCTTACGTTGTCCACAACATCTGAATTAACACTTTAGCGTGGACCTGCAGCAAGATATAAAAAGATCCCCGGGACTCCAGAGGGTCATGTTCACCCCCCCCCTGATTCGATTCTAAAACGTGTTGAACCCGGCGCCCCAAAAGGTCGGACGCCATTGCCTTTCATCGATCGGGCATCGGCGTCGGGAATTTAACTTTACACCCTTTGAGCTAAAACAATTAACACAATATACTTTTACTCAGCAGTAATGTCGCGTTAGAGCCGATACCTGTAGCGAACGCAGGATTCCGTCTTGATGTCCTCCAGGTGGAACTCCGCCCAGGGGTCGGGCATGGCCTTGGCCTTTTCGATCGCATGTCTCCACGTCGCCTGTCGCATCAAGCAAATGGCGAGGGAGTCAGCGTTTTTAATTTAGTCACGACGTTCTCCGACACCTGTAAGCGAGGTCGTTTCGCCAAAGAGGAACGCAAACTCCCGTGAACGGGAGGGAGGGGCCTCTTTAGGGTGGGAACAGCAAATGAGGAGGAAGGGAAAGTTATGGGAGAAAAGGAAAAACGGCAAGGAGGAAAGAACAATGCAACTAAAACAATCAGGAAAATGAGATCGCCGCGTGACGTTTGAGGACTGCAGTGAATCGTAAGAGCCATCAATCAAGTGTCACTGGTAACCCTAACCCCGAGACGCCCCCCCCCCCCCCACCCCCCAGCAGCAGCACGCACGTCGCCCTCGTATGTCGGCCGCTGTTCCACAGCTGCGAGAGGCGCGTTTATATTTAGATGGAAGCGTCTGCAGGAGAACATAAAAATGAAATATTTCTGGCCGCTTGTTAGATGAGAAACGTGAAATGAAGTGCAGGAATACTGGAGATAAAAGGGAGAGGAGGAAAATGAACGGCGGAGTACAGAGCTCACGTGGGACAGAGGGGGGGGGTGCAGATAGTCACGTAGGAAAGGGGGGGGGAGCAGGAGGAGATGTAGAATTGGATCTGTGACATACCCGTGCGCTCTCAGACAAAACCTTGTACGACGGAGATTCTGCCGCCGTTTCCTTTTCGTTCTACGCAGAAAGGGGGGGTGGGGGGGGGGGTCAGCAAACAGAAGGACATGCGTCTGACATTCACATTACATCCTCACAAAAGATCAGAACTAGGAGGACAGAAGGATTAATAGCGTGCACGCATAAATCACCGCTCCTCAAACGGCAATCTGCAGAACGGGAGAAAGGAATAAGCATGAACGTGTTTTTCTGCTCGCCTTGAACGTAAAGCTGCTCTTAGGAAGCGAGTCGGACGGCTGCCGGGCAGAAACCCGATCCTTCAGATAGTGGCAGATCTCTTTGGCCGAGTCGTGCAGGAGCGGCGTGATGAAGCGCTCCTCGTCGTCGCTGTCGTGGGCATCGCTGAGGGAGGAGAGGGAGGAGACCCGCGGGCAGGGGGCGCCGCGTCGGGTCGGAGGTCCCGTGGCGCTCCCGTCCTCCTCCTCCATGCTGAACATCAGGTCCTCCTCCATGATGTCTGCTGTTGAGAGAGGAGACAAGAGACGTGGGGAGCCGTGTTAGTGTGCGAGCACAACCACAACAACAACAACAACAACAACAACAACAACAACAACCACCCTGGCTGCATTCGTTTTGCTGTGGCTCCACGTAGCTGCACAAACAGTTGCGTCGTGCAGAAAGTGAGGGACGCAAACCCAACAAGGAGAAATTAAATTCTGCCGCCAAAGCTATTTAACGTTTCCTACGTGCAGCAAACGCAACATTCCTACTGTTAAATGGATATTAAACAAATCATCTCACACTCACACACCTTTATTGGCTTTATTTTGACAGTTCGACCCTTCACCTCGGTCCTCTTCCGTCGCTCGACGTCAAAGTTCGACAGGACTGCGGCGGTTTTCAAAGCTCAAGCGTCCGGTTCTCCGGTGGGTCCTGGCGATCCAGGGACGGTTCACTGACAAGCGGGACGCAGCTACCAGTAACAGTCCGCCACGGCGACGGGAGCCTTCTGCACGTCAACGTCGAAGCCGTTCCGATTAGCCACGCCTTATGCTGCGTTCACGTTCACAAAGTAGAAA
>NC_090917.1:1430534-1435713 GCF_040956055.1 Brachionichthys hirsutus
AACAAGGCGCAAAGGTCCGGCTGGTCCACTCACCTGAGCGGTCCCTCCCTGCTCATAGATTTGTATGTGGGACAGGTCGCCCAGGATGACCTCGTCGTCCCGCTCCCTGCAGTGCACCATCACTGCCAAAAGAAACGCGGGGAAAAGCTGAAACGTTCCGCTCTCCGTGAAAGGGAATCGGAAACTGAAGGAGCAGCTCACCTGCAATGAGGTTACTCATGGTCCCAGAGGGGACGAACAGGGCGGCCTCCATCTGGAACATGGCGGCTGCAATCTCCTGCAACTCTGCAGACATTAGATGAGGAGATGTTTGACTTAAAGAGACAAACTACCTCAGGTTAAATATCTCAAAGCAACAGGAAGAAAACGGTTCATCCCAAAATAACTTTTTATGGAAGAAGAAGAACGAAGCTGATGCAGGAGGAACTTTTTTCCCATAAAGAATGTGTTAAGAATGGCAGCGATCAATCAGAAACTAGTCGGTAAGCGTAGCATATGGTGCATGTTATGACACTTGTAATACCTTCTCTGCTCCGGTTTCATTGTAAACAGCTGATAAATAGTGTGTGTGTGTGTGTGTGTGTGTGTGGGGGGGGGGGGGGGGGGGGGGGGGACGTGGTTTGAATAAATTAGCCGAAATAAAAACTTCTAAATAGCAAACCTAATTTCGCAGGATATCTGTTTTGTGTAATTAAACGCACCATTCCATCCCCTTTGTGGAGAAACACCTGGCGTGATTGTCGTACGCGGTTCGGCATTCACCGTTCACTGTCGGGTCTTCTCCCATGACGTCATCCCCCACCTCCGCCTCCGCCATGGCCCGACGCATCGCCGCCCCGGGTTTGGTCACCGTGTCGCTGCGGAGGTCCAATACCCGTGCGCGCGTCGCGCCCCCCGGCCCGGTGTCACCGGGGCTCCTGGTCTTGTGATACCCCCGCGGGGAGCCCCGTCCCGCCACGGCGGCGCCTGATCCACGCGCACCGATCCGCTTCAGCGAAGCTGCGATTCCGTGACTGAAGAGTTTATGCAAAAACCTGGAGGGGAAAGTTTTACCGGACATGACGCCGCTGCCGTCGCTGCGTCTCGAATGAACTTTAGATCAGACAAATCAATCAATCATCGATCACAATGGAAGTTAATGGATGACCGAGCCTGTTTTCGTGCACTGAGGGGTAACATCCACTAGGGGGCGCGTGCATATAAAAAACACGGCACCATTGGCTGCCGAGTCGATCGATCATTCGGTTATCAATGCCTCCCGAGGAATATTAATACATTACCTATTGTCCCGGATTTGTAATCTGTTACTACCTGAATTTGTCTTCGTGTGTTTCCTTCCTTTAAAGATTATAAATTATATGAAGCTGCAGTTTCTGATCAACTGAATTAATTATCAACAAAATATGAGAATTAAATCAACAAGTTTCAGCAAAATAAAGAAATAAAATCTGAGGTAAAAAAATAAAAAATAACACAATAGCCAGATTATTGCAGCATTTGGTGACTATTTTATTGTTTCTATACCGAAGCTGCGACAATCAGTTAATTACTGATCAATTAACTCAACTTTTCTAAGCCTCATTTCTCCTTCAAGTACTGAGAGACCACATATTGCATTTTCCTGATGGCTAGCTGGGTATCTTCAGGGAAATATCAAGGTGCCAGACGGCCCGAACTGAATTTCCAAAGTGTGGGAACATGAGGACTTGTATCCCCGAGTCCCAGCGCCGCCTCCTCTCCCGCTCCGACCGCTGCCATACGAGTGCAGAACTCAAACGGACTCAAACCGGGCTGCCGTACGAAGAAACGCACGATGTTTGTCTCCACGGTAGCCATGTCCACATCCAGGAGGGGCTGGCCGCCGTCCAGCACGGCTGGAACCAATGAAGTTAACAATCGTGACTGTTATAAAGGGCAGTGAACCCTTTCATTGTCAAAAATACGCAGCACCGACCTTGAGCAAAGGTTTTCGCGTTTCGGTGGTCCTCTTCCATCCTCCCAACCATCTCCAGCAGGGACATTTCCCGGCTGCTGCGAGTATGCCGACCTGTCCACCCCCCCCGCCCAGGGCTGTGCGGCACCGCACCGCCCGGGATATGAAGTCTTTGGGTCCGGCTAGCATGGTTCCGATCGGGGCACCTAAACCCTGACACACACATTGAAGCAAATTTAACAGGATTTCACAACACCAAGAGTAGACGGAGGGACGATATGAAAAGTGACTGAATTTGACGTCCTGCTTTGTGAGTGTGTCCTGCGGTCTCACCTTGGAGAGGCACACACTGACGGTGTCGGTGTGCTGCAGGATGGTGGACGGATGCACGCCCTGCGCCACAGCGGCGTTCATCAGCCTCGCTCCATCCATGTGGACAGACAGACCGAATCTGTCCGCTAAAGCACGAACCTTTGCAGAAACGAAAGCCGTTAGCGACGCAGGATTCCGAGTTCTGGTGCTGAAAGGTTCGTACAAAAACACACACACACACACCTCCTGCAGGAAGCTCAGAGGTAGCACACGGCCTCCCAGGATGTTGTGCGTGTTCTCCACGCATATGAGGCGTGAGCGGGGGTAATGGGGGTCCGGGTAGCCATGGCGGATCTTTAATTCTACCTGCTCCAGGTCAAACGTTCCATCGGCGAGGTTGTTAACTGTGGTGGTGTGGACACCAGCCAACTGCGTCCACACACACACACACACACACACACCTTAATTGCACTGTGGAGGACGAGCAACAAGGCGCAAAGGTCCGGCTGGTCCACTCACCTGAGCGGTCCCTCCCTGCTCATAGATTTGTATGTGGGACAGGTCGCCCAGGATGACCTCGTCGTCCCGCTCCCTGCAGTGCACCATCACTGCCAAAAGAAACGCCGGGAAAAGCTGAAACGTTCCGCTCTCCGTGAAAGGGAATCGGAAACTGAAGGAGCAGCTCACCTGCAATGAGGTTACTCATGGTCCCAGAGGGGACGAACAGGGCGGCCTCCATCTGGAACATGGCGGCTGCAATCTCCTGCAACTCTGCAGACATTAGATGAGGAGATGTTTGACTTAAAGAGACAAACTACCTCAGGTTAAATATCTCAAAGCAACAGGGAGAAAACGGTTCATCCCAAAATAACTTTTTATGGAAGAAGAACGACGCTGATGCAGGAGGAACGCGCTCATACAGCGGAGCGTGGCGAGGGCTCGGGGGCCACATTATAGATTAGACTAGGTAATCCTAACTGACTCACTTTGTGGTGGCGGCGTCTTTCGGTTGTTTATTCTGCCAACGACCTTTAATTTACCTCCGGCTTTCGTGAGTCATCTTTTTCCAGACTGTGTTTTAGTTTTTGACACCAGATAGTATTTTTTTTTTTTATATATACTTTTCAGTTCGACTGTGTTCCGTCTTCCCGTATGGTGGATTTCAGTGGATCTGCGGAAAATGACCCGCGCTATAGCGAGGGACGACTGTAGTTGATGTTTAGTGTCCTGGAAGACCTGTGTAAGCACTGTATGCTGTTTGAGTAAGCAGGGAATAAGTTATCCGAAATAATCTGAATCTATTTCTTTATATTTTAGTATTATAGTGTATATAAATCCCTTCAGAATGCTCCAGACAAATTACTTGATTGTTTTTTGTTTTTTTTTCAGGTGAATTTAGTGTTTAGATATGGGAAGATGCTCCTAATTATGAGACCACATGTGGGAAGAAAAAAAAGGGAGTAAGAAATAGAAATATTATAATGCTATTTCATATTACTGTAGTAATAGAATTTAGCTTCACAATTTTATGATAGTGTATTTATTAGTTGATATTGTGTTATAACACTTGTAATACCTGCTTTATTTGAGACGCTCCTTTTCATTGCAGAACAGCTGATAAATAATGTGTGTGGGGGGGGGGGGGTCTATGACGTGGTTTCAATAAATTTGCTGGGATAAAAACTTCTAAATAGCAAAAATATTTCACAGGATGTCTGTTTTGTGTAATTAAACGCACCATTTCCATCCCCTTTGTGGAGAAACACCTGGCGTGATTGTCGTACGCGGTTCGGCATTTACCGTTCACTGTCGGGTCTTCTCCCATGACGTCATCCCCCACCTCCGCCTCCGCCATGGCCCGACGCATCGCCGGCCCGGGTTTGGCCACCGTGTCGCTGCGGAGGGTTCAACACCCGTGCGCGCCCCCCGCCCCCCGCCACCGGGATCTTGTGATACCCCCGCGGGGAGCCCCGTCCCGGTAACGGCTTCCCCGGAACTGTGATTCCATGACTGATGAGTTTATGAAAAATCCTGCAGGGAAAGGTTTTCACAGACATCATGATCTGTCCGGACGGTTCGGAGCGGGTGTTCAGAAATCCAAGAATTTCTGGACATCACCTGAAAAAAGGGGTGTGTCCCAGGGCGTGGTTCTTTCAGGGCGAGTGACGTCACGGAAGACGTGCGACGCCTCGAATTGTTTGTTTCGTTTTATTTGACTTATTTCAAACAGTGACTGAAGTCACGCTGACATTAAATAGACGTATATACATTATCCACACGTTAATTAAATTAAAATTGATTAAATTGTTCAACGTTGTTCATGACCTATTGGACCGGGTTCATGCACAGAGCAGTGGAAACCTCAAGGTGGCGCCCTTTTCTGCAGAAAGATAATTATTTTCAGGCCTATTTTGTAATCCATTACAACTGAGATCTATGTTCGTCTGATTCGTTTTAAATATCATAAATTACGAGGCTGCGGTTTCTTGTTGTGGTTTTCTGATAAACGGAATTAATAATAATAAATAATAAAAAAGATGTAAATCGACATTTCTCAGTTAAATAAATCAATAAATTCCTCATGTCCCGACTCAGTCCTCTTCACCTGTGTGTTATGTGCGTGTGTGATGCGTGTGAAGTGCATGTCGCGGTGAAATAACTGTGACCCCCCCCCCCCCCCCAGATTCTTCGGGGGTCACACACCCGCTTTAGACTTGACCTTTATCCCTGCGTTGAGCTGTGAAGCTAATTCTACCTCAGTGTCATAAAGAATTCAAACTAATGTTTTGGGCCTTCCTGACTGCTCATTGGATTTCAATTTAAGTTGCGGGGGGGCGGGGGGGGGTCACTCCAAATGTGGCTTGTTGTTATTTAATTATGGTTTAATTTATTTAATAGGGGTTGTTTGCCCTTGGTGGAGGCGTGAGCTCCTCT
>NC_090917.1:1435813-1461679 GCF_040956055.1 Brachionichthys hirsutus
GCCTCGTCAGCGTCCATTTTCTTCTGCGTCTGTCCGCCGCAGATCAATACGAGGAGCTTATGGGCGGCCCGGTTATGAGACGGATAGCTTTATTGATTCGGTCAATAATTGGAATTTGCTTTAACAGAAAGTTCTCATTCATCTGTGACAAGCTAATGTCAGATGATTGATCGCTGTAGCTCCTTAAAACGCCGTTTGTTGAGCGCAGAGGCTTCAGTGAAAGCGGGACGTAGAAAACGCTGCTTTAAAGGCTTTAGAGACGAGACCGGGTCCCGCCCAGCAGAACTTCCTGTTCCCCAGGAGGCCCATTAACCATACACGAAGCATCACCAACAGGAAATGACACATTTAGCCGGGTCTCGGTGAGCTGCATGACTCAGTCAGCGGTAAAGCCTTCACGGCGCCCCCTCACACCGCAGGAAAAAAGGGGGGGGACGACCCGATCACTTCTGGAAGAGGTTAATAAAAAGCCCCGAGTAGACGGCAGAATCAAGTGACAAATCGCTTTAATCCCCCCCCCACTCGTCTCCACTCCCACCCGCGATCCCCGAGCGAGGATGCACCTGTGCTGGAGAGATAAGGCCTTCCGAGGGGGGGGTCATTGTTCCACCCCCCGCTGCATTGTTTGTCATTCCAACAGACGACAACGAAGGCCGGAGTCGGATCACGAGTGGAAAAACGCCTCGTAAAACGGGACGCGAAGGACGGAGACGATCTCGGGTCCAAAATGAACGCAGATAACGTTTATCTGACAACCCCCCCCCCCCCCCCCCAGGCTACTTTTATGAGATATTATATGACCGCCCATCAGTTTCATCAGCAGCCCATCCTGGAGGGCGTCCTTCATAATCTCACAAAGTGGAAACCGAGAATCGACCGCGTGCGTGTGTGTGCGTGTGTGTGTGTGCGTGTGTGTGTGTGCGCGTGTGCGCGTGCGTGCGCGGGACGGCCCTTACTCTGATGTCGTTGCGCCGCAGCTCCACGTCGGCGACGGCGTGCCCGTGGCTCGGGTGGCAGCGGGCGAAGCAGCAGTACTGACACACGGCCGTCTGCTCGGCCTCGCAGTGGTACAGCCGGTACTCGTCGTGCTGCAGGCAGGTCCACGCCTTCACCGCCTCGGCCTCCACCAGCAGGTGGCCGAGCGCCGAGCAGGGCTGCTGCAGGTGCGTCTGGACGTGGGACTGGCAGCACGGCGCGTTGCAACGCAGGCACACCTTCACGGCCGGCAGCGGCGGGCCCCGGCGGCACAGGATGCACTGCGGCGCCGGCGCGGCGGCCTTCTCCACGCTCAGGGCGTTGTACTTCTCCACGATGTTGGACAGCTTGTGGTTCTTCTCCAGGCCGGGCTTGGGCGTGTACGCGTGGTTGCACTCGGGGCAGCGCGCCAGCGACGACTCCTTGGCCCAGGCCTCGCCGATGCAGCCGCGGCAGAAGTTGTGCTTGCAGGGCAGCTGGATGGGGTCCGAGAACACGTGGAGGCAGATGGGGCAGATGAGCTCCTCCTCGAAGCAGTTCCTCCACGTCTCCGCCATGTCAGAGGCCATCGCGGCGCGGGCCGGCATGCACCGGGCGTCAAGTTCAACTGGACCGCCGGGCTCGAGAAGAACCCCCCCCCCCCTCCAAGGAGCGCAGGCGACCCCCCCGCCGGGAGGATCAAATGAGAGGAACCTCCCCGAGAGGCTTTACTGCTGAAGCAAGAAGGCAAATTCCAGAAAAATGACCGGAGAAGGCTTCAGGCGAGGATGACAACACAGCACGCACGCGCACGCGCACGCACACACGTTACACAGATTACAGTCAGTGTGTTTATGGGCCCACAGGAAGCTAGCTAGCTAGCAGGCCTCCCCAAGCTACAGGTAAAAACCACCACAACAAGGCACTGAGCTAAATATCCGGATCGGTCCGGAACAGATCGGGCCCCGGACCTGGAGGACTTTACTCCGCGTCACTCGGACTAGGATTGACTGCGGACCGATTCATACCAGCACAACAAAAAAAAAAAAAAAAAAGAGGAAGCGTGAAACCACGAGAAGGACGATCAGCTTTAAATAAAACAACAATAACCTGGATGCGTTTGATCTCAAACACCTCAAGGACACGCAGAAAATCACAACGCTGCGCAAAAAAAACGCATAAAACTTCAATTTAATACGCCCCGACGCCTCCAGCCTTTCAATCCGCCTCACACACACAAGGCCTCGGCTTTTTAGTTTTAATCTGAGGGGGGGATAAACCCGCACCGTCCTCCGGAGCCCGTTTACTGCATAGCTAATAGTTTTCCAGTCCGGCTCCTGCGCACAAAACAAAGGCTTTTAGGATCCGCAGGAATGTTGGCTGCTGTCGAGTAGCCTTTCTGCCCCCCCCACCAGCCCCCCCCTCGCCGCCGCCTACCCCCCGACTCATCTATCAAATATCTCCTGACACAAAGATCACTCCGAGCCGCAGCTAGCTTCAGCTTTGCACCTTTTTTTTTTTTTTTTTAGCCTTTAGCTAACAACATATTTTCCCCCCCTACTTCCTTCTCTCGGTTAAATTAGCTCAGACGTCACCTCTCCATTTTCAAGCAGCACTATTTTCTGCTAGCTAGACCCGAGCTATAGCCATTATCTCAAAAAAGCAGCCATATTTGTTTAATTAGCCGATGGAAATATAATAAAAAAAATAGATATACCCCCGCTAATCTTAAAGGGGACGTCGCGTCTCTGTCCTTGTTAGAGGTAGCTGTCATCGGCCATCTTGTAAATCCTCGTTTTTTGGGGGAGAGAGAGAGAGAAAGAAAAGAAAAGGAGATATCCTCCGTGTTCGATAGCTGACCTACAGACACATCAACGCCGACGTCTTTACAGAAGGAGAAACACGCCTTTTGTCGCCATTGTAGGTCCCAGAAAGAGACGCTTCCCGACCGGGTTCTCGGTTCCTGCGCGGCCGCGGCGTCCGGTAAGAGTCGCGCTTCATAAAAAAAAAAAAGAAAAAAAAAGAAATCCAACACGGTTGTGAATAATAATTTGCGTCTCCCCCCTCTCTCTCTCTCTCTCTCTCGTTCTTTCTTTCTCTGTCTGTCGATCAGGCTTTAGAGGGAGAGAGGAGGAATGCAGGCGAGCCGGACTCGGTCTCCAACCAGCGCGAACAAAAACCAGGACGTCAACACACTTCCGGTGAGGATTTTCAAAGTAAAAGCCGACTTCAGAGCAAAAGCTTCCCGTTCGCACAGACCAGAACCGGATTTATTTACGCACATACCAAGACCCATTTTTTAAGATGTTATTTCATCCATCAAGACCCAACCAGCAGGGGGGGTAATTCCTGGCTCCAGTGCAAATAAGTCTGTATAATATACATGTTTGAGTCTCCTCTGCATCAAGAACAACAACTTCCCTTTCTTCCTTTGTGCTTTTTTTAAACACAAAAGGTTCATATTAAACTTCCTACCTCCAGCTGTGTTATTATTTGTTTTACCGCATGTGCATTTTATTTTGTTGCATGAATGATAGATAGCAATAGAAAATTCCAAGATGTCTGTGTCGGTCATGGGATCACTGGTTTTGGGTGTAATTGGATGATGCGGGGGGGGGGGGGGCTGAGCCGCCTCGCTGAGTGACCTCATACATCACTCTGACATTTAACTATCATTGTGGGGGGGTTCTCTCCGTGTCGGTGCTGCTCCTCTGGGGCAGGTCCGCAGATCTGCATGAGATTCAGACATAGAAATTAATATGAAACTGAATATGAAACGCATTTAAAAGGCACTTTTTGTTGCTGCAGTCGGCCCAGCAGCCATTTTGCAGAGTGTGTCTTACTTCTGGCGGGTTAGTTCGGCCCCATACGACGTGACGCCACCTAAATACAAGGCCGGACGTCCTGGAAACTCGTTGCGACACTTTTAGTTGTTTTTTTCCACAGGTAGAGGAAGCCCCACTTTCGCAGGGCATCAAAAAATTAGGTAAAACTCTTGTTGTTCCACTCCACGGAAATCTTTAGTAAAAGGCGAAAGATTTATACGATCTGAAGTGAAACAAGAGTGATCTGAACTCCCCGTGTTCGACCGCTGGGACTGGATTCACGGCGATATCACTTTGAGTCAGGGTTTCTGTCAGAATTGTCACGTAATGAAGTATAACAGTACACAAAGCATCAAACACACGGATAAACTACTTATTTATACTGTAGGCGTACAATGTTGCGCGTATTTTGAGTTAGTTTGCTAAAATATGGCGCAAAGCACGATGGGATTGCAATCTCACTTCCGGGTTGTCGGGCATTTCCAAGTAGCTGTCTGCGTTATTTTAAGTCAATATGAAATGAAACCCCGATAGAATGTACACTTTATCTAAAAATGAACATGTTATGTGACGTTTCTACATCGGGCTCGGTTTAATTCTTTATTTTTAGCTCTAGCTCTCAGAGAGAAGCTTCTTCTGCTTTTTTCCCGTCTTCTTCGCTGTTCACTGACTGTTAGTGAAAAACCGAGGTGCAATAGCGCCCCCAGCTGGACAATAATATATGCTAAACATTCTTTTTTCAGTTACGTCGACCCATATTAAACGTGATTATCTTTAGCGTAGAAAAATAGCATTACCTGCAATGCAGATGAACTAGCACGGAAGCTAATTATTAATTGCAGATTTTTAAAGTCTTAAGGGCTGGCAGTAACCTTAGGTTTTAAAGAAACATGCGTCCCTTGACCTGTTATAGCTTAGCCATGATTTATTTTTCACATGTAGAGGAAGCCCCACTTTCGCAGGGCATCAAAAAATTAGGTAAAACTCTTGTTGTTCCACTCCACGGAAATCTTTAGTAAAAGGCGAAAGATTTATACGATCTGAAGTGAAACAAGAGTGATCTGCCTTCTGGGTGGAAGTCAGACCGACGCCATTACGGACAACAGGACTTTCAGTCCCGGTTCATCTTAAATTCCGCATGGCATTATGGGAGAACGAGTTCACGTCGGGATTGTCAGACAATTGATCGTCGATTGGCTGTATAATTCAGTCGGAAGAATTTACAATGAAACAAGCAATTAGTATGTTATGAATAACATCATATAAATACAATATTGTATTGCTTATATTTTAGTGACATCATGAATGTATAATACTTTCCAAATAAATGTGTCACTGTAGCAGTTTAAGATTTAAAACCAAGAAAACACACCTGATAATAGTCCACTAAATCAGACCCAACTCTCCCAAGAGCGAACCTAATAAAAACTTTATTTTTTCACAGGTAGAGGAAGCCCCACTTCTGCAGGGCATCAAAAAATTAGGTAAAACTCTTGTTGTTCCACTCCACGGAAATCTTTAGTAAAAGGCGAAAGATTTATACGATCTGAAGTGAAACAAGAGTGATCTGCCTTCCGGGTGGAAGTCAGACCGACGCCGTTACCGACAACAGGACTTTCAGTCCCGGTTCATCGTAAATACCGACTTGCATGGCCTTATGGGAGAACGAGTTCACTCCGAGATTGTCAGGCAATTGATCGTTGATTGGCTGTATAATTCAGTTGGAAGAATTTACAATGAAACAAGCAATTAATCTGTTTTGTAAATAACATCATATAAATACGATATTGTATTACTTAGATTTTAGTGACATCATGAATGTATAATACCTTTAAAAATAAATATGTTGCTGTAGTTTAAGATTTAAAACCAATAAAACTAACATGATAGAAAATACAGGTGAACGGACACACCTGATACTTATTAATTAAACCAGATCCACCTTGTCAAAGAGCTGGAGTGAAACTATTCAGATGTGTCTGAACATTTCAATCCGAACTAACAGATACATTTATTTTTCACAGGTAGAGGAAGCCCCACTTTCGCAGGGCATCAAAAAATTAGGCAAAACTCTTGTTGTTCCACTCCACGGAAATCTTTAGTAAAAGGCGAAAGATTTATACGATCTGAAGTGAAACAAGAGTGATCTGCCTTCTGGGTGGAAGTCAGACCGACGCCATTACGGACAACAGGACTTTCAGTCCTGGTTCATCTTAAATACCGACTTGTGAAGCGCATGGCATTATGGGAGAACGAGTTCGCTTCGGGATTGTCAGGCAATTGACCGTTGATTGACTGCATAACTTGGTTGGAAGAATTTACAATCAAACAAACAATGAATATGTTATGTAAATAACATCGTACAAATACAATATTATATTGTTCATATTTTAATGACATCATGAATGTATAATACCTTTCAGAATAAATGTGTTGCTGTAGCAGCTTAAGATTCAAAACCAAGAAAACTAACATAATTGAAAATACAGGGGAACTGACCCACCTGATACTTATTAATTAAATCAGATCCACATCGTCAGAGAGTTTGGGTGAAACTATTCGGATGTGTCCGAACATTTCAATCCGAATGAACAGATGCATTTATTTTTCACAGGTAGAGGAAGCCCCACTTTCGCAGGGCATCAAAAAATTAGGTAAAACTCTTGTTGTCCCACTCCACGGAAATCTTTAGTAAAAGGCGAAAGATTTATACGATCTGAAGTGAGACAAGAGTGATCTACCTTCTGGGTGGAAGTCAGACCGACGCCGTTACCGACAACCGGACCTTCAGTCCCGGTTCATCGTAAATACCGACTTGCATGGCCTTATGGGAGAACGAGTTCACTTCGAGATTGTCAGGCAATTGATCGTTGATTGGCTGCATAACTTAGTTGGAAGAATCTACAATGAAACAAACAATCAAATACTGATGTAAACAACAACATATGAACAAAATAATATACTGTATTTATTTTAATCAGATCAGGTGTGTAAATTCTTCTAAAAATGAATCTGTCATGTTGGCAAAACGAATATGACCTGAAATACATGCAGGTAAACGATGAGGCTGCTAGTATTTAATTTAATTTATTTAACAGGGACAGCAAACATTAATAAACATTTCTTTAAATGTGCCAGAATTAGCCAAAGGGCTATTTTACACCTGTTGTCCCTGGACACGGATTCCAAGCCCCCCAAATATATACACATATGAAATAAAAATAACATAATATGATTAGATTAGAAGCACGTCCTGTTGAACTACTTAATTCAGACCCAGCTTTTTTAGAATCCAAATTAACTCTGCATCCGAAGCTTCGAGTCCTGAGACTCCTAACTAACAACCCATTTATTTTTCGCAGGTAGAGGAAGCCCCACTTTCGCAGGGCATCAAAAAATTAGGTAAAACTCTTGCTGTTCCACTCCACGGAAATCTTTAGTAAAAGGCGAAAGATTTATACGATCTGAAGTGAAACAAGAGTGATCTGCCTTCTGGATGAAAGTCAGACCGACGCCGTTACCGACAACCGGACTCTCAGTCCCGGTTCATCGTAAATACCGACTTGCATGGCCTTATGGGAGAACGAGTTCACTTCGAGATTGTCAGGCAATTGATCGTTGATTGGCTGCATAACTTAGTTGGAAGAATTTACAATCAAACAAACAATTAATCTGTTTTGTAAATAACATCATATAAATACGATATTGTATTGCTTATATTTTAGTGACATCATGAATGTATAATACCTTTAAAAATAAATATGTTGCTGTAGTTTAAGATTTAAAACCAATAAAACTAACATGATAGAAAATACAGGTGAACGGACACACCTGATACTTATTAATTAAATCAGATCCACCTTGTCAAAGAGCTGGAGTGAAACTATTCAGATGTGTCTGAACATTCCAATCCGAACTAACAGATACATTTATTTTTCCACAGGTAGAGGAAGCCCCACTTTCGCAGGGCATTAAAAAATTAGGTAAAACTCTTGTTGCTCCACTCCACGGAAATCTTTAGTAAAAGGCGAAAGATTTATACGATCTGAAGTGAAACAAGAGTGATCTGCCTTCTGGGTGGAAGTCAGACCGACGCCGTTACCGACAACAGGACTTTCAGTCCCGGTTCATCGTAAATACCGACTTGTGAAGCGCATGGCATTATGGGAGAACGAGTTCGCTTCGGGATTGTCAGGCAATTGACCGTTGATTGACTGCATAACTTGGTTGGAAGAATTTACAATCAAACAAACAATTAATCTGTTTTGTAAATAACATCATATAAATACAATATTGTATTGCTTATATTTTAATGACATCATGAATGTATAATACCTTTAAAAATAAATATGTTGCTGTAGCAGTTTAAGATTTAAAACCAAGAAAACTAACATAATAGAAAACACAGGTGAACTGACACACCTGTTGCTTATTAATTAAATCGGATGCAACTCGTCAAAGAGTTGGAGTGAAACTATTCAGACGAGTTCAGTGTCTGAACATTTCAATCCGAACTAACAGATACATTTATTCTTCACAGGTAGAGGAAGCCCCACTTTTGCAGGGCATCAAAAAATTAGGTAAAACTCTTGTTGTTCCACTCCACGGAAATCTTTAGTAAAAGGCGAAAGATTTATACGATCTGAAGTGAAACAAGAGTGATCTGCCTTCTGGGTGGAAGTCAGACCGACGCCATTACCGACAACAGGACTTTCAGTCCTGGTTCATCTTAAATACCCACTTTCCGAAGCGCATGGCATTATGGGAGAACGAGTTCGCTTCGGGATTGTCAGGCAATTGATCGTTGATTGACTGCATAACTTGGTTGGAAGAATTTACAATCAAACAAACAATTAATCTGTTTTGTAAATAACATCATATAAATACAATATTGTATTGCTTATATTTTAGTGACATCATGAATGTATAATACCTTTCAGAATAAATGTGTTGCTGTAGTTTAAGATTTAAAACCAAGAAAACTGTCATAATAGAAAATACAGGTGAACTGACCCACCTGATACTTATTAATTAATCAGATCCACATCGTCAGAGAGTTTGGGTGAAACTACTCAGATGTGTCTGAACATTTCAATCCGAACTAACAGATGCATTTATTTTTAACAGGTAGAGGAAGCCCCACTTTCGCAGGGCATCAAAAAATTAGGTAAAACTCTTGTTGTTCCACTCCACGGAAATCTTTAGTAAAAGGCGAAAGATTTATACGATCTGAAGTGAAACAAGAGTGATCTGCCTTCTGGGTGGAAGTCAGACCGACGCCATTACCGACAACAGGACTTTCAGTCCTGGTTCATCTTAAATACCCACTTTCCGAAGCGCATGGCATTATGGGAGAACGAGTTCGCTTCGGGATTGTCAGGCAATTGATCGTTGATTGACTGCATAACTTGGTTGGAAGAATTTACAATCAAACAAACAATTAATCTGTTTTGTAAATAACATCATATAAATACAATATTGTATTGCTTATATTTTAGTGACATCATGAATGTATAATACCTTTCAGAATAAATGTGTTGCTGTAGTTTAAGATTTAAAACCAAGAAAACTGTCATAATAGAAAATACAGGTGAACTGACCCACCTGATACTTATTAATTAATCAGATCCACATCGTCAGAGAGTTTGGGTGAAACTACTCAGATGTGTCTGAACATTTCAATCCGAACTAACAGATGCACTTATTTTTAACAGGTAGAGGAAGCCCCACTTTCGCAGGGCATCAAAAAATTAGGTAAAACTCTTGTTGTTCCACTCCACGGAAATCTTTAGTAAAAGGCGAAAGATTTATACGATCTGAAGTGAAACAAGAGTGATCTGCCTTCCGGGTGGAAGTCAGACCGACGCCATTACGGACAACAGGACTTTCAGTTCTGGTTCACCTTAAATACCGACTTAAACTTGTGAAGCGCATGGCATTTTGGGAGAACAAGTTCACTTCCGGATTGTCAGGCAATTGAACTTTATTGGTTCCTGTGGACAATTTACCATGAAATAACCCATGAGTGATGTAAACAACAGCATTGTGAATAATATGAAACTGTAGTTATTAGAATTAAAAATTATACCAACATTTTAGAAATACAGACATCCTGCTTTGTGAGTTTCGCCATAAGCACTTTATTCAGAATCTGTGATTTGGAGCCCCTGGTGGACACTCTGGGTATTACAACTCTGAGTTACACCTTACCTAAACTCGGTTATCACATATAAAACGAAGCCCCGCTATCGCAGGGCATCAAAAAACTGATTGGCTGTGGCGAAACCGATAACTAAGCAGCCTCATGGGTAACCAAGCGAAAAAGGTTGATATGCCGCTTCCGTAGAAGCCTTTTATTTACCGGCAAGAACAGTTTCAGTGAAGGGTCAGGTAAAACGCACAAAGTCACGTTACGTTTTACAGAAACTCTAAATTCCCGTGTTGGACGAAACACAAAAATAAAATAAATCGGCGAAGAGAAAACATTCCACTTCCGGCAACAAACGGCTGAGGCGCATTGCATGACGGGAGAACAGGCTTATTTCCGGCTTGTCGCTGATTGGCTACTTCGAAGAGTTGCGTTTGGAGCTGTATAATTTAACGTAGAAAGGTAACATTACCTAGAATACAGGAAAACTAGTACAGAAGCTAATTAATAATTGTAGATTTATTTATAATTTATTATAGTATGTCAGAAACCTTAGAGGAATACGCGTAACTATTTTGTAGCTTGGCCACCATTCGCTTTTCACAGGCAGAGGAAGCCCCACTTTCGCAGGGCATCAAAAAATTAGGTAAAACTCTTGTTGTTCCACTCCACGGAAATCTTTAGTAAAAGGCGAAAGATTTATACGATCTGAAGTGAAACAAGAGTGATCTGCCTTCTGGGTGGAAGTCAGACCGATGCCGTTACCGACAACCGGACCTTCGGTGCCGGTTCACTTTTAAAGCACGTTAGAACAAAGTCGACTTAGAATCCTTTTACAGAACAACTAACGTCCTGTGTTGTTGCAATGAAAAATAACTTCCTTAAGCGCCATGCACCAGAAGGTTAGTTATCAAGAATATGGCGCAAGGCATGACGGGAAAGCACCTCGTTTCCGGGTTGAGGAAGTTTAAACTTAAAATCGCTGTAATTTCGTTACGTGTAAAGATATTTACAGGAAACATTGAAAAATCACACAAAATACCAATGTTTAATTTTATGTTGTTTTTACACGACAGAACTATCATCATAAATACTTAAATACTTATTTATAAAAATATAATCCAGTATAATTTGGCGACTGAAAAAAGGCAGGCAAAAAGAAGGTCGCAGTCTGATGATGATGATGACCTTCAGTCCCGGTTCATCGTAAATACCGACTTGCATGGCCTTATGGGAGAACGAGTTCACTTCGAGATTGTCAGGCAATTGATCGTTGATTGGCTGCATAACTTAGTTGGAAGAATCTACAATGAAACAAACAATCAAATACTGATGTAAACAACAACATATGAACAAAATAATATACTGTATTTATTTTAATCAGATCAGGTGTGTAAATTCTTCTAAAAATGAATCTGTCATGTTGGCAAAACGAATATGACCTGAAATACATGCAGGTAAACGATGAGGCTGCTAGTATTTAATTTAATTTATTTAACAGGGACAGCAAACATTAATAAACATTTCTTTAAATGTGCCAGAATTAGCCAAAGGGCTATTTTACACCTGTTGTCCCTGGACACGGATTCCAAGCCCCCCAAATATATACACATATGAAATAAAAATAACATAATATGATTAGATTAGAAGCACGTCCTGTTGAACTACTTAATTCAGACCCAGCTTTTTTAGAATCCAAATTAACTCTGCATCCGAAGCTTCGAGTCCTGAGACTCCTAACTAACAACCCATTTATTTTTCGCAGGTAGAGGAAGCCCCACTTTCGCAGGGCATCAAAAAATTAGGTAAAACTCTTGCTGTTCCACTCCACGGAAATCTTTAGTAAAAGGCGAAAGATTTATACGATCTGAAGTGAAACAAGAGTGATCTGCCTTCTGGATGAAAGTCAGACCGACGCCGTTACCGACAACCGGACTCTCAGTCCCGGTTCATCGTAAATACCGACTTGCATGGCCTTATGGGAGAACGAGTTCACTTCGAGATTGTCAGGCAATTGATCGTTGATTGGCTGCATAACTTAGTTGGAAGAATTTACAATCAAACAAACAATTAATCTGTTTTGTAAATAACATCATATAAATACGATATTGTATTGCTTATATTTTAGTGACATCATGAATGTATAATACCTTTAAAAATAAATATGTTGCTGTAGTTTAAGATTTAAAACCAATAAAACTAACATGATAGAAAATACAGGTGAACGGACACACCTGATACTTATTAATTAAATCAGATCCACCTTGTCAAAGAGCTGGAGTGAAACTATTCAGATGTGTCTGAACATTCCAATCCGAACTAACAGATACATTTATTTTTCCACAGGTAGAGGAAGCCCCACTTTCGCAGGGCATTAAAAAATTAGGTAAAACTCTTGTTGCTCCACTCCACGGAAATCTTTAGTAAAAGGCGAAAGATTTATACGATCTGAAGTGAAACAAGAGTGATCTGCCTTCTGGGTGGAAGTCAGACCGACGCCGTTACCGACAACAGGACTTTCAGTCCCGGTTCATCGTAAATACCGACTTGTGAAGCGCATGGCATTATGGGAGAACGAGTTCGCTTCGGGATTGTCAGGCAATTGACCGTTGATTGACTGCATAACTTGGTTGGAAGAATTTACAATCAAACAAACAATTAATCTGTTTTGTAAATAACATCATATAAATACAATATTGTATTGCTTATATTTTAATGACATCATGAATGTATAATACCTTTAAAAATAAATATGTTGCTGTAGCAGTTTAAGATTTAAAACCAAGAAAACTAACATAATAGAAAACACAGGTGAACTGACACACCTGTTGCTTATTAATTAAATCGGATGCAACTCGTCAAAGAGTTGGAGTGAAACTATTCAGACGAGTTCAGTGTCTGAACATTTCAATCCGAACTAACAGATACATTTATTCTTCACAGGTAGAGGAAGCCCCACTTTTGCAGGGCATCAAAAAATTAGGTAAAACTCTTGTTGTTCCACTCCACGGAAATCTTTAGTAAAAGGCGAAAGATTTATACGATCTGAAGTGAAACAAGAGTGATCTGCCTTCTGGGTGGAAGTCAGACCGACGCCATTACCGACAACAGGACTTTCAGTCCTGGTTCATCTTAAATACCCACTTTCCGAAGCGCATGGCATTATGGGAGAACGAGTTCGCTTCGGGATTGTCAGGCAATTGATCGTTGATTGACTGCATAACTTGGTTGGAAGAATTTACAATCAAACAAACAATTAATCTGTTTTGTAAATAACATCATATAAATACAATATTGTATTGCTTATATTTTAGTGACATCATGAATGTATAATACCTTTCAGAATAAATGTGTTGCTGTAGTTTAAGATTTAAAACCAAGAAAACTGTCATAATAGAAAATACAGGTGAACTGACCCACCTGATACTTATTAATTAATCAGATCCACATCGTCAGAGAGTTTGGGTGAAACTACTCAGATGTGTCTGAACATTTCAATCCGAACTAACAGATGCATTTATTTTTAACAGGTAGAGGAAGCCCCACTTTCGCAGGGCATCAAAAAATTAGGTAAAACTCTTGTTGTTCCACTCCACGGAAATCTTTAGTAAAAGGCGAAAGATTTATACGATCTGAAGTGAAACAAGAGTGATCTGCCTTCTGGGTGGAAGTCAGACCGACGCCATTACCGACAACAGGACTTTCAGTCCTGGTTCATCTTAAATACCCACTTTCCGAAGCGCATGGCATTATGGGAGAACGAGTTCGCTTCGGGATTGTCAGGCAATTGATCGTTGATTGACTGCATAACTTGGTTGGAAGAATTTACAATCAAACAAACAATTAATCTGTTTTGTAAATAACATCATATAAATACAATATTGTATTGCTTATATTTTAGTGACATCATGAATGTATAATACCTTTCAGAATAAATGTGTTGCTGTAGTTTAAGATTTAAAACCAAGAAAACTGTCATAATAGAAAATACAGGTGAACTGACCCACCTGATACTTATTAATTAATCAGATCCACATCGTCAGAGAGTTTGGGTGAAACTACTCAGATGTGTCTGAACATTTCAATCCGAACTAACAGATGCACTTATTTTTAACAGGTAGAGGAAGCCCCACTTTCGCAGGGCATCAAAAAATTAGGTAAAACTCTTGTTGTTCCACTCCACGGAAATCTTTAGTAAAAGGCGAAAGATTTATACGATCTGAAGTGAAACAAGAGTGATCTGCCTTCCGGGTGGAAGTCAGACCGACGCCATTACGGACAACAGGACTTTCAGTTCTGGTTCACCTTAAATACCGACTTAAACTTGTGAAGCGCATGGCATTTTGGGAGAACAAGTTCACTTCCGGATTGTCAGGCAATTGAACTTTATTGGTTCCTGTGGACAATTTACCATGAAATAACCCATGAGTGATGTAAACAACAGCATTGTGAATAATATGAAACTGTAGTTATTAGAATTAAAAATTATACCAACATTTTAGAAATACAGACATCCTGCTTTGTGAGTTTCGCCATAAGCACTTTATTCAGAATCTGTGATTTGGAGCCCCTGGTGGACACTCTGGGTATTACAACTCTGAGTTACACCTTACCTAAACTCGGTTATCACATATAAAACGAAGCCCCGCTATCGCAGGGCATCAAAAAACTGATTGGCTGTGGCGAAACCGATAACTAAGCAGCCTCATGGGTAACCAAGCGAAAAAGGTTGATATGCCGCTTCCGTAGAAGCCTTTTATTTACCGGCAAGAACAGTTTCAGTGAAGGGTCAGGTAAAACGCACAAAGTCACGTTACGTTTTACAGAAACTCTAAATTCCCGTGTTGGACGAAACACAAAAATAAAATAAATCGGCGAAGAGAAAACATTCCACTTCCGGCAACAAACGGCTGAGGCGCATTGCATGACGGGAGAACAGGCTTATTTCCGGCTTGTCGCTGATTGGCTACTTCGAAGAGTTGCGTTTGGAGCTGTATAATTTAACGTAGAAAGGTAACATTACCTAGAATACAGGAAAACTAGTACAGAAGCTAATTAATAATTGTAGATTTATTTATAATTTATTATAGTATGTCAGAAACCTTAGAGGAATACGCGTAACTATTTTGTAGCTTGGCCACCATTCGCTTTTCACAGGCAGAGGAAGCCCCACTTTCGCAGGGCATCAAAAAATTAGGTAAAACTCTTGTTGTTCCACTCCACGGAAATCTTTAGTAAAAGGCGAAAGATTTATACGATCTGAAGTGAAACAAGAGTGATCTGCCTTCTGGGTGGAAGTCAGACCGATGCCGTTACCGACAACCGGACCTTCGGTGCCGGTTCACTTTTAAAGCACGTTAGAACAAAGTCGACTTAGAATCCTTTTACAGAACAACTAACGTCCTGTGTTGTTGCAATGAAAAATAACTTCCTTAAGCGCCATGCACCAGAAGGTTAGTTATCAAGAATATGGCGCAAGGCATGACGGGAAAGCACCTCGTTTCCGGGTTGAGGAAGTTTAAACTTAAAATCGCTGTAATTTCGTTACGTGTAAAGATATTTACAGGAAACATTGAAAAATCACACAAAATACCAATGTTTAATTTTATGTTGTTTTTACACGACAGAACTATCATCATAAATACTTAAATACTTATTTATAAAAATATAATCCAGTATAATTTGGCGACTGAAAAAAGGCAGGCAAAAAGAAGGTCGCAGTCTGATGATGATGATGATGATGAATATATTTATTAGATAGAATGGTAGAACAGTACAAGTACAGTCTAAACAATAAGATGTACTACAGTACAAGTACAGTTAAAACAATAGGATGTATTATAGTACAAGTACAGTTAAACCCCCCCCCCCGAGTCATACTTAGTCGAATAAACATACGTAACGCCTTTCACACATTCCTGAGGCTCCATTCATCCTCTGTCTGCGTTCTTTGATAAAGTCTGATGATGTTGCTGTTGTGCAGTTTCTTCCACACGTCCTTTTCCAGCAGCAAGTCGTGGCTGATGTAGAAAACCACCTCGGTTTTATTCTTCTCGTAATAGTAGTTGGAGTATTTCTCGTAGTCGTCGGTCATGAATCCGTACGCGCTCACCTGGGAATAAATCGCAGCCAATATAAAACATTCCTTAAAAAGGAATGTTCAGGGCAGGTGCTTGAGTTTAACGTAAAAACTTACCGTGTCGCAGGTGTGCAGAGCGAGGAAGAGTGTGAACGCCCCGCTTGTGGGCCGGAAATACGACCAGTACGTCGAGTTAAGGAGGGCGGACTTTAAGAACCTGTGGGCGGAGCATAGCATCAAATAAGGACACGCGTGGCCGGGAATGGCTGCAGCCGGCTGTTGTGGGAGTCGACCTGTTCTTCACGTATCTCAGGAAGTCCTGGTGCAGAACATAGAAGCGACTCTCGTTGAACTGCCCGCCGTAGTACATCCTGGGCCTGTGGGGGGGGTCGAACCCGGACATCAGCAAAGATAGCGACATGCATTACGTCTGTACTACCATCATTGTGTGTGTGCGTGCTCACCATTCCTTGTGATGTGGGCCGGCAGCGACCTGCTCTCCCTTCAGAAGAGCCCGGAGCCAGTAGAAGTCCCTCGTCCCCTCGGGGATCATCGCGTACCTGATGCCCTGCGCGGATGGGACAAGGTCACGGGGTCACGGGGATGAGGCCGAGCGAAACCACTCGAGACGCGGTTCGGTTCGGTTCGGGCACCTCGTCGTTCGGGACCGCCGCGTGCCCGTGCGCCCGGAGCAAGCGGCGTGACGTGGTGATGGAGTGGGCGGTGTGGACGTACACCGACGTCCTGGTTCCCACGTCGTCTTCGTAGCCTTTGATAACCGCTCCGTTCATCCTGTCACCAAAAAAACGACATCCTGATAGCGTCCAATGGGATTAGGGGATGATACGGGATCGCCCTCTCTCTCATTCTCACCGGAAGACGTGATCGTGGGCGTCGATCTCTTTCCCCATCTTAGAGCCGCCGAGGATCCCGCCAGTGCCGACCACGGCGCACCGGACGCACCGGTCCCCGCCGGGCTTCGGGGGGGGGAGGAGCGGATGGCGGGGCTCTGGGATCAACATCACCGACGGCATCACATCTGAAACGGAACAAAGAATGAGCCGAGCGGATCTCGCTCTCGTGAGACTTGGCCCTCCCGGCTCCCCGTAGTCGGCACCTACCGTCGTACCTGTAGCCCATGAACCCGAAAGGGTTGTTGAAATGCGAGAGCCGGTTCCACTCGCTCACGTTGATGTTGTCTCTGTGCAGAAACAGACGCACGGCGGGGAGGAACGCTTCCCTGAAGCCCTCGGCGTCGGAGTTCCGCACGGACCGGACGCACGGCTTCAAACGGGACCAGAGCGAACACGTCATTTCTCGCCTGAAGCCGCCGGCGTCTCAGTCGTGTCCCGTCCCAACATGCTCACAGTACGTCTGGGTGGGGCATCCAGGCTATAGATGTCCTCAAAATCCCACCGAGGGGGCCTGGAGAAGGATTCCGTGGAGAGGACGGGCATGGGAGTCTCATCCGCGGCGGCGTGGGAGGAGCCTCGCAGGTCATCGCCGCCGGAGAAACGGCCTTCGAGTCTGGGTCGGATTTTTCCTGAGACGGTCCAGCTGGAAATGTTTTTTTTTTTTTTGGGCCAATAAGAAAAGCGACACGAAGAACCGTTTGCGACACTTGAAATGATTCTTCCTGCTTACCTGACGTTGGATAAGCGTTCCCAGAATAAAAGGAAACACGCCGTGGAAACGGAGATCAAAGCCAGAGCAGAGAAAATCCGGGAAGTTTTCAGCTGCATCCCGGAAGGACGGAAGTGAAATGACTTTGTGTTGCTTTCCGTTGAGTTTGTGCGTCACGGCGGGAAAACCCGCAGAACGTGTTTGGGGAGGGGCTTTACTAACACACACGCACACACACACACACACACGCACACACACGCGCACCTTGTCAAAGGAACACAATTAGCTTCTTTTCTTTTTTTTATTGCACAACAGAGAAGTCGTGGAATAGAGTTCACCAGATTTGAACCCGTTGAAGATTCACTAATGACGCCATTGAATAAAAATAAAAATAAAAAGTCAAAACACATTTCCTTCATTAGCGACGGTAGAAAACTAACACCTCCTCCCTTTGGCTCCTGATTCTTGCTAGATTTAGCCCCCGCTGTGGGCTGCAGAATGTCCTCGTGTGGCTTCATCTTCACTGTGGATGAAGATCCTTCAGAACTACAACCAGCAGAGCGCCGGACGGGTCGGTCGGGGGGTCGGTCGGGGGGTCGGGGGTCGTCCTTCTCAGATGGAGTAGAGTCTCAGCTGCTCCTCCACGTCCCCGTCCGACAGCTCCCCGAACGTCTCCTTGTTGTCCTGCAGCAGCTGGAAGATGACGGCCAGCTGCTCCCGTTGCACCCTGGGAAGGAACGAATGAAGGGATGAGAGGGGGGGGGGGGGGGGGGGCGCAAACTCATTCGATTATATTGATTAGAATTTATGTGCTGTTGCCAGGCAACCATCAGAGACTCCAGGAAGCCAATAAACAGTCATAGAGCAAAGGCTCGTAAAATAGATCCGATTCTACACGAAGGACGGAACAAACATAATAAAATCACGCTAATGATTAGCTGCTGGGATAGCCTAGCCTGCTACCTTTGCACAGGCTAGGCTAGTTCTCTACCCATGCTTCCAGGGGGCTTCGTGTGGAGCTAAGCTAACGCCGTTAGCTTTATTTTAAATGTGCCTGCTGCCTTCATCTTCCTTTCAACCTTTAACCTCGACGCCTGGCAGAGGCTCAATCTGCCCCGAGGAGGACGGCGAGCAAACACGTGATGTCAGAGAGAGGAAGATTAGGAGGGAGGAGGAAGAGGAGGATCTTAAGAGTCGCTAGAACGGCACATTTCCAGAAAGGCGTTGAGGCGTCGGTGGTTTTTAGGGGGCTCAAACAGAATTTGTGTAGAACTTTTGAAGCTGTGAGGTTGCCAGGTTGCCGGGGGGGACGGGGGGACGACGACCTTGCACTGACCTCTGCTCCTCCTCCAGCTCCTCTTTGGACATCATCATTTCCAGGTGGTGGGACCGCGCCTTTCCGGGGACGTACTTCAAGGCGCTCGTTTCGTTCGGTTCCACTTTCTCTGATGTCACACAACAAGCGGATTAGAAACACAACAACAACAACAACAACAACAACCACAACCACCACCACAACCACCCTGCCCGTGCGTCCGGCGGGTCGAGGGGCTCACCCTGGACCTCCGGGCTCTCCGCCGCTCCTCCGGTCTGGGGGGCGCGGAAAGCAAACTTTAGGAGCTCCTTATCAGAGAGGCCGATGTACGACCCTCGACCCCTCGCCGTGGAGGCCTCGGGGGAGGGGGGGTCCACCTCGAAGCTGGTGGCGGTGGTGGTGGAGGAGAGCTCGAGCAGCGCGTCCAGATCTCCTGATTTAGGGTGGGGGTGTTCCTCCTCCTGAGGAGGAGAAGGAGCACCGTGATGGAGATGACTCCTCCCGCTGGTTCTCCGTTAATCTGAGGCTTTCTTTCAGAATATTAAACTTTTTATTTTTCACGTTCATGATCTGAAACTCGCTTTAGTTCATTTAAATATAAATTCTAAAAGCACAGAGCCACCCATAAGCCCCGCCCCCCGATGTGAAACCAGACTCCCCATAATTTAAATTCTTAATTCCGCTCTGATTTAATCCAGGTTTCGTTCCCGTTATGTTTCCGGTTCTCCGTGCGTCGTGAGTAAAAGAGATTAAGAGATGATGACGTAATAACGAACAGCTGATTTACCGACTGCACGGATTTCACCACGTCCCAGTGATCGTGGCCGCTCCCGCTGATATCACACCAGGCGTCCCCGGCCGCCTCCTCCTCCTCCTTCTCCTTTTCCGGTACGTGTCCGTTCTGCTTCGGCGCCGGTTCCGACCGGGACTCCGGGGTGCTCCGGGAGGACGGATATCCGTTCAGCAGCGACGTGGCGACCACCAGGGCGAGCAGCGTGAAGATGGCGGCCGACAGGACGAGCGTCAGATCCATGGCTCGACACCGGGACGAAGTGACCCCTGGTCCCGCCGGTCCGCCCTCACATGCCTGTGATAATCCTCACCGAGCGTGCGGCGCTAACGAGCACCGGGGATATATCCTGCAATCTGCTCTACGAGCGTGACGTCACGTCCCCCTTGGTCCCGCCCCTGCAGCGCGGATCAGCCGAGCACGTCACGATGCAACGTGCTCGGCTCTCTCGCTAATCCAGGTGAAGAGGAGCAGAGGGGAGGTGGGCGGGGCTCACCTGAGGATGCCCCGCCTCCACACAGGTATGCCGGATATCAGCGCCCTTAGGACCGCCCCCCACCCCGGGTTTTATTGATTTTAGAGCTTATTCTACTGCTGGATCAGAACCCGAGGACACACACAGGATGTCTGGGCTCATTTTATTTATGTTTTTGCTACTGAATAAATAAAAACTTTAGAACCAAACACACAGAAAAACAGGAAGCATTGATTTTATTTACGACAAAGATCTTTATTGGCATTCGCCTGAAGAAATTAAACGACAGGAATGGAACACAAGTACTGGAACGCCCATTGAACCCTTCACTAGGGAGTCCAAGTGGACCCAAATCAGAACCAAGATGAACAGTGGATAAGCCACAGGGGGGGGGGGGGGCAGGAGGAGTCAAGAGAGAATCTTTACAGCACATGAAGGGGGAGGAGCTCACAAGACGGGAGAGGATGGTCGATCTGCCGCACCTGTGAGCTTACAAACCGGCAAACGGCAGCGGAGGGTCGAGCCCCGGAACGGCACCGGGTGCTCAGCACCGCAACACGCCGCGCCGCCGCACTGCACCGCACCTTAACAGCTAACCAGCATTACTCAACCGCTACACAACTGCGCCTAGTGCACAAAAGATACACAAGAGAGAGGGTTAGAGTCATGAAAAACAACTCAAGCCAGACAGAAATGCAAAGAATAAAGAAAAGCTTCGACAGACGCTACGGTGCCGGACGGGCACAGAGATGTTTTTAAATGTACAGGAAGCAACAGCTGGAAAGTCGACATCGGAGACACTCGGCTGCTAAACGGTCGTTTCCACCCAGAAAGGATTTTAAAACGAGGGATTTAACGAGAACAAATTTACATCCGCTAGGAGAAAAAAAAAATGAATTTGTTAACAAGTACAAATTTAAGCAAACAGAAATCTTTAGAAATAAAAGGCCCAATTTATTTTTATGTGTGGAATCCCTTTCAATATTCTCACAAACGATCAGGTTTACAATAAAGTGAAATAAAAGACTTTAGACCAAAACTCCAATAACCTTTGAGTCCGCCTTCAGCGGCGACCGACTCCCGGCGTCCTCAAAGAATCCGTCCTCAGATCTGCAAAGAGAGAGACAGAGGAGTTGGGCCGGAGCCAAACAGGAAGCGCCACGCCGTTTAAATGATGCCGGTCTGATCTCGGCTGACGCCATATTTAATTACAGTTCTAACAACCCCCCCCCTCGGTAACATACTAGCGCTCGGGGGCATATTAAAAAACAAACAAACCTTGGGGTCCGTTCCCTTGGTGAGAGGCGGGGGACACCGCAGGTGGAACAGAGCCCAGCCCACCTGCCCGTGACGCCCCCGTCAACGTACCTCACCACACCACCTCATACACCAACTGACCGCCCGAACCACCGCCATGGCGACCTGCTCCTTAGCAACTGCCATCACCCTCAGCAACAGGCCGGTCACATGGGCGGGCCACACACTAACTGCTATCACACTGCCACACCCCCATCGCCTGCGCCTCCCTTTGCAAACAGGACTCCGCAGCTTGGAGGAAAGAATTCCACATTTAGGTGAACGTTTCCAGTGAAGCATCCCCCCCCCCCCCCCTCCCATCAGCACATATGATTGATGCCTGCCACCATTTTGGAATGTGATGCAGGGCCATCAACCCAAATCTGCTGTTGCCTGTGGTGCTTTAGCGTTAGCTGAACACACAGCTAACGCTAAAGCACACAGAGGACTAGGGCGACAGTCCCAATGGTATTTAAATTCAGACAAGTATTTTAGACTCCTCCCCCCCCTGAATACCGTTGGATTAAGACTCTGCTTCTGCTCCGTTGTCCTCCGGTGATTTCGGCCTACTCTTGGATTTGGACCTGGACCGGGATTTGGACCCCCTGTTGGATGGAGGGGTTCTGCTCCTTGACTTGGACCTGGAGCGGGACTTGGACTTGGACTTGCTCCGTCTGGGTGTTCTGGACTTGGACTTCGATTTGGACTTGGACTTCGATCTGGACCCGGATCTGGAGTAGGAACGGGACCTGGAACGGCTGTAGCGGTTGCGGCTCCTGGATCGGGACCGGCTCCTGGAGCGGCTGCGCCTGCGCCGACGGGGGCTGCCGGATCGGCTGCAATTGCAGGAAGGAACAAATTTCAAGCACATTTGAGACATAAACAGATTAAAAACGGCGTAAACAAACGGCGACCAGCCACTCAAACCCGCTGATCGATGGCGGATCGCGGTAGCTAAACCACGTGCTCGTTGTGCGGAGCTAACCAACACAAAGCCTCGTCGACCCCACGCGAGTCCGTACCTCCTGCTTTTGCGTCCGTAGCCTCCGTATCTGCGTTGCGGTCCACCTTTCCGGCTGTACATGGGGTCCGGGGGCCGTCCGTAGCGAGCCATCTGCACGCGGAGCTCCCGCCCGTCGAGCAGCGCGCCGTCCATGGCGTCCATTGCGTCCTCCGCGTCGCGCTTGTCGAGGAAGCGCACGAACGCGAAGCCGCGGCTCTCTTTCGTATACCTATCTCGGGGAATATAGACGTCGCCCACGCGGCCGTACTTATCGAAAACTCGCCGCAAAGTCTCCGGCGAGGTCCGGTAAGTAAGGTTATCCACTTTCAGGGAGGTCATTCCTTCGACGTCTGGCGGCGGCCTTCCGTAGCTCATTTTCGTCGAGCAACAAAGCCGGACAATAAAGACGAAAACCGAGACGAGTTCTGTCGTTCGGTAAAAATTATCAACGTTCAATTAACGATTCTCCAATCGGGGATATAACTACGTTTATCGATAGCTCAAAACAACAAAAGTTAAGCTAGCTCCTACCGCGCTGCCTCCACGTAAAATGGCGGCAACGACGTTTCCCTTTCGCCTTTCATTGCGCACCCGCTGGCCTCGAATGATTGGCTGTCCATTGGCGGCGCCTGATTGGCTGCCACTTCAGACCTCCTCTGATTGGCTTGCCTATTTGTTCCGCGACCTTCCCAACATTTATACTGCCCCCTATCGACGGGGAGTCGTCAATAAAGGCAAACGGGAACCGCTATTCGTCTTTTGTTCGTTTGAAGATATCGTAAAAACCAGCCGATAAAGAACGAGAGGAAACTCCTCCTCTTTGCCAACTCTGGAAATTCTTGTTTTTAATTTTGCGTCGTTATATAACTCGCAATCTGTTCTACGGTCCGACTTGTTGCGCAAAAAAAAAGGATTCCGTTTATTTTTCTTATAATAATATATGGATAGTTCTCCCCATGTTATGCTCGATTATCGATCTGTTGCCGACATCGTTTCCAGACGGTAAGTGCTTGTCTCTGCACTGCAGTCAACGCCGCTCGCCCATTTGGCATAGGAAGGTCACTCTGCTCGGAGAGAGGAGGACTGCGCAAAAAGCCAGCCCGGATTTGTGCCTGAGTGACGTCACGCGGAGCCACAGACCTCTTTGACAGTATCCAGCAGCGATCAGCACCGGGGGGGGGGGTATATGATCAACACCCAGCGGGCCGGAGATGTCGACGTTCTGATTTCTACACGGAGATTTCCTTTTCCATCGATTGCGCGTTTGCGGCGCGCCGCGGGAGCGCGTATCTGTTATTGAACGGCTGTTTCTGTCTCAAAACGGGCTGCGCTGTTGGATAAGCAGTCAGAAAACAACTACTAATCCCCCCCCCCCCAGCCCCCCGGTGGTACATTCACGACGGGGATTGGAATGGACAGGCCGGCCGGATTAATGAAATGATATTGAATAAGGGAGACGCTGCGCAGAGAGCGAACCTGGAGTGTTATGCGCGTTAAACCCGTGCGTGGATTTTTTTTTTTTGTGCGTGTGTGACTGGAAATGGGAGCTTTAATCAGCAGACAGAACATCGGCGTGGAAGAAGTGGACATGCCGTCCAATTCGGTGTATCGTTATCCACCGAAATCAGGTAGGTCGCCAAACGAATCTGCTTTTGTCCAGTGATTTATGTTTGGGGGGGGTGGGGGGGGGGGGTGCAGGGCTTCTCGTCCGGTTACCTGAATCCTCTGTCCGCATCACTAATTTATAGTTAAACAGTTTATTTATTACTTATGAAAAACATCATGTCTGACATAATATATATAAATAATATTCATATACGTGCATTCCTCTCTTCTTTTGGCGCATATTTCAGCAGTATGGGGGGGGGGGGGGGTGTTGCGTCACCGGGCTGCCTCAGTCTGTGTCTATACCAAATCAATCACTCCCGATAGATCTTCAGAGGATGGGAGTGAAGCCCCCCCCTCACCTTTTTTTAGGTTGCATTCAGCAGCTAATGACGATGAAGATTTCTGGTATTTTATTGTAACCATTTAAACTCTGCTCATTTTAGGCATCATCCACCAATAGAGGCACAAACCTCCTTTAAACTTTTATTGGGTCACCACAATCCATCCTTACACCACTTCCGGACCCCCCCCCCCAACCCAAGCATGGAGGACAGATAGCCAGAGCTTTACGAGCCGTCCACCTGACTGTCCTTTGGACCTCATACCTGAGTTATAAATTAAATCTGGCTTCTTGTTGTTCTCTGCGGGACATTTATGATTCCAGCTCGCTGCCTTCGGATCCCCGTTGGGGGGCAGTAATCCCACGGTTCCTTTGAAAACAAAGACAAAAACAAAGTTTCTTTGAAAAGAAGTGCACAGAGACACAAAGTAAATCAAAATGTCCCTCAAAAAATAAACACTGGAGTTCATCGATCCCACAGTTCGCTTTGTAACGTCTTTATCTACAAAAGGAACTCTGTGGCCGTCTGTGAATTTATGATTTTACAACCCCCGGGAGGAGGGGGGGGGGGCAGCCTGGCTCTCTGGTGAAACCAATCTGTCCGTCCCAGAACCAGTCATCTGGGCTTTTTTTTTTTTTATCTTCCCGATTGGCCCGTGTTGAATGCTTCCTCTGGCCGACCGGGCTGTCCATGGCTGGTCGTTCCATTTTAAACCTCCATTACAGGCTTATGATATTAGCGCAGCCTGTGATTTAGAGGCATGAACGTCTTGTCACCCGCCCAAACAAGCTTCTCGTGGCCAGCGACAAACAACAAGCCCGGCCAGGACGCTGTCACCGGTCCGGCTCAACCACTAGCTCAAGTTAGAAGACGTTTCAGCTCTCATCCAAAGAGGCTTCTTCAGTTCTAAATATAGAGAGAGAGTCCTGGAGCAGAAAAACAAACAAAGAAAGGGCCGAAACCACCAGGGCAATCAGACAAATGCGTGAAATGAAAAACCGTCCTGCTGAAATCTAGACTGAAGACTTCCTCTGTAATTCGTGCATAAATCCTAAAGGTCAGTGTCCCTGCAGGGAGTTACTTCGCCAGTCACTTCATCATGGGCGGGGGAGAAGTTTGACTCCACCCATCCGGAGGGCTTCCTGTTCGGGGAGAACACCGACCTCAACTTCCTGGGGACCAGACCTGTGGCGGTGAGCGTTCCCTTCCCACGCGTCAAAACCTTTTTGTCCCGAGAGTTCCGACTGATTTCACACATTTAAAGCAGACGCTGTGGAGAAAATATTTAAATCAAGAGCTCCGGGGTCAGAATGAGAACCGCTGATGAAGAGGAGCTGGAGGTCAAGAGGTCATTAAAGACGGCCTGAACGTCCTGGACTCCGTGGCGCTGATGCGACGCTGCTCTGCCC
>NC_090917.1:1461779-1486846 GCF_040956055.1 Brachionichthys hirsutus
AGCGGAAACGTCTTCATGCTGCTGTGTGAGTGTGCGTGAGACAAAGTGAGCGTGGTGCGTCTCGGTGAACAAAAGGCCTCGAGGTCAAAGGTCACCTCCATTGGACAACATATATGTAGTTCCTTCCGCGTGTCTCTGAGCACCTGCGAGTTCCCGAATGACCTTCCAGTTACCCGGGAAATGGCCACACAGCTTCTGAGTGTCCCGTCTGTGTCTCTTCCATCATCCCGCCATCGCTGCAGGCTCCTCCCCTTCAGTGCACACGGGCTATTCTAGAAAACTTTATTTATTCTTCATCACAAACATTTTGTTTAGTAATTTCACTTTCTTTTAATTTTAAATGTAAGAAATATTATATATTTTTTATTTCCAGCATGGCTGGCCCCGCCCCTCCACTCTGACTCCTCCCCTTCCCGCCCCTCACCCTGCCTGCCCCCTCCCCCTGCTGTGCCTGGCTTCTCTTGTTTGACCTTTGCCCTCGCTTGCAGGTGGGCGGAGCAGGTGTCCAGAGTTGGCCAATAACAATCAGGGCGTCGCCCTCTGTGACACGCCCTCTTTGGGGCTGGATAATGAGCAAGCTCCCGACAGCCGATTCGCTGGTGAGTGGCAACCTCCGGCTCGTGGACCAATGGCGGACGAGTCCTGGCCGCGAGCGCGTGGGGAGGAAAGGGGAAGAGCGGAGAGTTAGCCTGCTATGCTAACATGCTAATACAAATTTAAGTAATAGGGAAACCAGAATTAGTTTTACTCAGATTAGTTTCTTTCCAGTCGGGCAGGCTTTGTCGCATCTTTGCCCGGCATGGAGCTCTTCTCTTCATTCCTACCCTTCCTGTGTCGTCGTGCTTCATCGCTTCTCTCTTAGCATCGCACTCTGTCCCCTCCTCTTCCTCTTCGTCCCGGCGTGTGTTTTTGTGGCATGCTGCGTTTCCTGTTGGTGTGAGAGTCCGGTCCATCCCAGAGTTTATGTTCCTGTATCTGGGACTCGTCCCGACGTCCACCCCCCCGCCCCCACGCTGTTGTGCATCCCCCCCCCCCCCCCTTCCCACCAGTCACCCCTTTGTTCTAATGTTGTGACACGTTTTCTCTTTCTGTGTCGTAAAAGTGTTCTGTTATCTCTCTTTCTCTCCTCCCCCCATCATTCTTTACATCCTCCGCTGTCTCCTCCCACCTCTCTTCTCCTCTCTTCCTTCTCTCGCCTCCTCTCGGATGGACAGATGAGGAGTCGTGCCCGGTGCACATTGAGGACTAGGTATGGAGTTACGGGTAGACGCTAGATCCGACGGCCGTTTGCTGTAACCCTAACACCGAAGTTGTTGTTGTTGTTTTTTATAAAGAGAGGCGGAGACTTAAAGCAGGACATGAGGTCATAACAAATTTTAACTTCCATCCAAATTCTGTACAAATGTAATTGTTTTTCAGATAATCATGAGAAATAAATTCACCTGAGAAAAAAAGAAGAAGCCCCTCCCCCCACACAATTATTCACCAAACAACTTGTTGACAAATGCAAAAACAAGCAAACATGGACGATCCACATTCTTCATCATAACCCTCCTCCTCCTCTTTGTTCTCTCGTTCAGGGCTGATGTACCTGGGGGGCTACAGGCCTGTTTTGGAGCCCCCCCACCACCACACCTCCACCAGCAATATCAACCTGGAGGAGCAGGGGGCGGAGCTCAGGGACGGCCAGAGTCCTAAACATCCCCGCCGCGGACCGCTCATTGTGTAACACACACACACACACACACAGTCCTCACTGACAGGGACGCCCCCCCCCCCCCCCCATCTGTCTCAACGCTGGATCGATTGTTGGATTAAATCTGCTCCTGAGCGGAAGGAGGAGACGAAGAGAAGGAGCAGAACGGCCTCACCTGCACTTTTACACCACAGCTGTTTCTTCTTCTTCTCTTACCTTGCAGGAAAGCTCCGCCCCCTCCTACGTCATTATTTATTACCTGTAGGAAACGCTGCTCCTACCAGCCTAACAGTCGGGGGGGGGGGGGCTTCTGCGATCGGCAATCGATTTTTTGTTATGAATATTCTTCTTCTCTGCAAAACTCGGCGCCGACTCCTCGACTCGGATCAGGGAGCCGCAGCTTCTGCTTCCTCCTCTCATCCCGCCTCCTCCTTCAGACACCTTCCGCCCAATGCGAACGCAGGAGCGGTCGGACCGGGTGGCGGCCGACCCGGGAAACCGTTTGTGGATTCTTTAGCCGTTTCGCGTTTCGTTTGATTTTAATCTGTAGCTCGCCCGTTGTTGACGCTCTCCATTTTGTTGCAGAGAACGGCGTGTGTTTAATAGAATGTGGATGAAAATATGTGAAACATTTGTAAAGGTTTACACACACACACACGCACGCACACACACACACAGGCGCGCCGCTGTGACATCATACTGCAAAAGGGACTATATCAGCATTCAATGCACTATTAGCCGTCTCCTAGACGACGCACGTTGTGGCGCATGAGGTTAGAGTTAGCATGTTAGTCTAGGTCGGCCCGCAACCCTCCCGTAGAACGCAGGAGGGCGGATCAGAACAAACTGGTCCAGACCGTCGGGTCCAGAACCCTGAACTCGTTTGACGGCCCTGCTTTCAGGCACCGGTGACAAGTGGAAATGTTGAAACATCAAATGGACAATAAAGTTTTGGTGTTTGAACTCTGTTCGGTTTGTTTGCCTGTCTTTTAGCACGATAACCCAAAGAGTTCTGGACGGATCTTGATGAAATGATCGGGAACAGGAGATGATCCAGAAGAGATCCCGGATTCTGGATCACTTAGAAATTCTCGGTAGCATTTGCAATGAATGTAGATTCAAAAGAAAGAGGAGGTTCCTTTGAGCGTCTTTAAACCTTCAACCTCTGCACGCTTTAATGCTTCCCCGTCGACCCACAATCGATGTTAATTGATCGCTCGTGGCCTCCCTGCCCTCCTGAAGAGAGAATCAACTAGATGCTCTGGGATCCTCTCGGGAATTGAACATTATCTCCGGATGGATGTTGAACTAATGAGATATAAAAAAAACAAAAACAAAACAAAGGCATTAAAGATTGCTCGCTCCATTTGCCCGGCCCCCCCATCCGGAACGAGGACGCGGTGTCAGAACTGAAGCCGACCGGAGAGGACAGGAGCACGGACCTCCGGCTGCCCTGCCGTCATGATTCTGACTGGATTCTTCTTTCTGCTCACCCTCACAGGTAAGCTGCCCCCCCCCCCCAGCACTTATTGATGTCATTAATTAATGTTGAAATTTCAATCCAACATTTACAGGCGACAGAATAATGAGGAGGGGGGGGGGGGGGGGGTGAAGTGTTATCTTCATTTATACGGTATTAAATTAAATCTAATGTTGAAATGTCTATATGTGACAAAACGTGACATCTATTAGCGGAGAGCAGGATTATTGCTCCTCGGGGAGTGTGTGTGTGTGTGGGGGGGGGGGATCTTATATCTTATCTCAGTGAGGTTTTTAAACCCAGATTTGCCCTGATGGTGACTCTCAAAGTAACCAGAAGACGGATCTGAGTCTGAAATCTAAAATGTATAAACCATTAGCGGTTAGATGAGACGAACCCGCGTCATCTGCTAAACGCTCGTCCCATAATGGCCTCTTAGTGGCCGCAGCCAGTGGATGCGGGGCGATGATGTCCAGGAGAGAAGAATCACTTGTCTCATGGGTGGGGGGGGGGGGCTCTTCTGCTGCAGACGGGGGCTACACTGAGAAGAGCTGCACTCACCAGGCTGTCTTAAATCACCTGAATCTCACGCTGCACAACGAGATCTACTTCATGACCCGTCCCGTCAGAGACCACAAGCGCGCCACGCTGGTGCGCCTGGAGGTCCTGCTCTACGCCATCTTGGACGTGGTAAGACCTTCGAACTCCGAAAGGCGGATTCGCCGGAAATGCCTGAAGTCGATGTGTCGATGTGTCGCCTGGTTACAGGTGGAGAAAGACCAGAGGTTCATCCGTACGTCTGGACCGTCGTGGTGAGATCTCTCCCCCCCCCCCTCCGGGAGACCCGAGAACCCTGACCCCTTGGGAACCTTCTTCTCTCACGTTCCCCTTTTTGTGTTTTTCTTTCTTTGTGCTCGTCTTCCCGGTTCTTCTCTGCAGAGGTGGAACAATGAATACATTTCCTGGGATCCGGAGCAGTTTTGTGGGATTAATAACGTTTCTCTTCCTACTAATGCACTCTGGAAACCAGATCTGACTATTGAAGAAATGTAAGTGTGAAAACGCGCGCGCGCGTGTGTGTGTGTGTGTGTGTGTGTGCAGCACATGCATAAAAAAAATAGAAACGACAGCAATTTCTAGATATATTCTTCTTAATTTTCATGTTTAATGACACTTTAATAAATTAAATCAGTTCTTTAGGATGGGGGGGGGGGGGGGGGGGGCGGTTAAGCGTCAGTGGAATTCAGATCAGAACCCTAAACCGAGCCGATCGGAGACGGGGTGCGACCAGTGCTGTCGAAATGCAGCTTCTTGCTCATCCGGCGATGTTTCTTCTAGTCACTCTCGTGTTCTCACACAGGACGGAGAAGGACAAAGCTCCTCAAAGTCCTTACCTTTCCATCAACAGCCAAGGGGACGTCGAGTTCCGCACCAACCAGGTGCTGGTCAGCACCTGCAGGATGCAGATTTACAAGTTCCCCTTCGACACGCAGCGTTGTAACCTCTCCTTTAGGTCCGTCATACACAGCGGTGAGAGGATTACTCACGTATGTGTTGATATTTTAACGATAATCTGGTGATTTAAATGTCGCTAACGCAGCCCCGTGGGTAGCACGGTTAGCAGGAGCTAAGTTTCTCCCCTGAGCCCGGATAAATGCAGAGGGAATAGCATCGGTTGTAAAGACTTGGGTTCAACCTCGAAGATTCTCCCAATAATCGTTTTACCTGAGCGACCCCCCCCCCCCCCCCCCTTTTCCCGCTCCTCACCCCAGCAAAGGACATTCGGCTCAAGGCGACCGACAACTCTTCGGAGGCCACCGAGGAGTCTCTGGACATGATGCGGACCCAGTACGAATGGCTCTTCCTCAACTTGAAGGTCACCACCAGAAACGCCACGGACCCGGAGGACCAGGACACGATCGTTTACACCGTACGTACGACGGGCGCCGCGGGTCGCGAACCCCGCTCTGCGTATCATCATCATCCGAACCTCCTTCCACAGATCAACATGAAGCGGCGGTCCATCCTCTACATCGTCAACTTCCTGCTGCCCGTCCTGTTCTTCCTGTGTCTGGACCTGGCCTCGTTCATGATCTCCAACGAGGGCGGCGAGAAGCTCAGCTTCAAGGTCACCGTCTGCTGGCCGTCACCGTGCTGCAGCTCATCCTGAACGAGATCCTGCCGTCTTCGTCCAACAGGATTCCGCTGATAGGTAAAAGCAGTCTTTATTGAGCAGGAACGGGCCCTTTTGATGTCTGTATGTGACCCCCCCCCCCCCCCCCCAGCGGTCTACTGCATCGGGGTTTTCGGTCTGATGCTGCTGAGCCTCCTGGAAACCATTTTTGTGATGCACCTGATGGCGAAAGACTCTAAAAACCAGGCCGACAGGGACCAGTGCGAGGGAGACTACTGCATCAGACAGGACAAAGACAACTTCAGAGGTGAGACCAGGACCCGGGCTGGACTCTCAGTCCTGCGTCTGCCCCCCCGTCCTGTCGCTAAATGTTTTGCCAACACCTTCAAACACAGATTTAGAACTGGATTAGAGGCAACCTCCACGCCCAGAATCTCTTTAGTGTCCTTTCATTCGCTTTATTGATAGTCATGTTTTGTCCCGCGTCGGCGCTCCAGAGGACGCCAGATGGACCGGCGGCGCCTACGACGGTCCTGCCGGAGAGACGCCCTCCCAGCTGCTGTCTGTGTCCAAAGAGGTGAACTTTGGCTTGTTTCTCGCGGGGAAGCAGACGTGAAAACGAGCGTCCAGCAGACAGACCCGGCGTTCACCGTTGCCTTTCTGCCTGACCTTTTGCAGTGCGGCAGGCCGAGCGAGGAGCGCCGCACCATGGAGGAGCTGTCGGAGGAGCTGAGGAAGATCGAGAGCACCCTGTGTCTGTTCCTCAGCGTGAAGAAGGGAGGCCGCGTGCCTGGCTACTGGACCCGAGTGGCCCAGCGGGTCGACACGGTTTTCCTTATTGTCTACTTGTCAATAATCATCATGTTTTTATTCTTCATGTCTTTCCTGTGGAAATACGGCTAAACGGTCTTCCTGTTTAGCGCTTAACGCACCTGGTCTGCTACCTGCGTGCGTCCTTCGCTCTGGCGCTCATCTCTCTCACCTGTTCTCGAGAAAAGAAATAGAAACTTAACGTGTACCTTAAAAACTGGAGCTAAGCTAAGCTACATTAATTCTGCATTGTTACATTTTGGGGTTCTTCTCACCCGCCCAGGTGGATTTAGTCCGTTGGTTCACTGCAGCTACCGGCGGCGTTGTTAGCATGCGCTACGTTTACACACGTGTGGCGTGATGGTTTGATGTGGTTATGCTTCGTAGCAGCTGTTACACGCACATCTGCAGCGACGTTAACACCCGTGTGTGTGTGTGCTCAGAGTGTGTGTTTGTGTGTGTGTTCATGTCTGTGATGCTTCGTGTTCTATTCATCCGACTCAATCAGAGATTTGTGTTCTTCAGCATGAAACACTTTGACATATATCACATCATAAACAAATAAACAATATCTAAACAATGATGCATGGAAATATTCTTTATTCCATCTATCTATCTATCTATCTATCTATCTATCTATCTATCTATCTCTGTGATGCTTAACCCTTTATAGGGCACTCATTGGAAATGCATGTAAAAAAAAAAAAACTCAAATGATCAAAAATAATCACTCGCCCCATAAAGGGTTAAAGATGTGCAGACAGAAAATGGGCCCCACCCACACTCACGCTCATCAATGGACTAATTGGATAAAAGCCTAATCCTGCCAACGCCCATCTCAGAGCAGCCGGTCGGTGTCCAGTTGGGGGGGGGGGGGGTTTGAAACCAACATCAGTCGGATTTAAACCGACTGATGTTTGTCATTGTCTGCTGATGAATTCAGAATTCACTTACGTTCAGTGGGGGGGGTCCTAAATGTCTGGTGGATGTCGTGGTCGAACACAGGAAGCAGGGGGGGGGGGGTCGTGGCCCAGCCTCAGAGACATTTGGGCACCCAGAGTCCCACTCACCATCCACTCGGTTAACGCTATAGTGATCGAGCTGGTGGATTGGGTTTGACATCAGCCTTAATTCCCCCCCCCCCCCCCATATGGTCGCTATGCGGTAGCCTCCTGGTGTGTCACCAGTTAAATACGTTCCATTTGCCCAGCCCTCCTCCCAAGTTTGAGGATGAAATCTCTCCGTTGATGCCGCACCCCCTTTTGGATTCTGCATTCTCCGAGATGCTGGCTGGATTCCTCCTGTTGCTCCTCCTCAAAGGTAACATTTCCGTCGTCCTCCACGCGAATGATTCAATAGAATCCCCTCGGACCGAAGTCAAATCTCGAACGCGCGCGGACAAAAGTAGAGCGAAAGAGGAAAAGTAAAAGACAGGAAATGTGACCGGTTGAAGTTTTCATCCATTTTGTTCAACTCCCAAAGCTCGAGTCGGTTTTAGTCAAGTTTTAGTCGAAATGTCGCTGTCATTAGGCTGATAGTGGCGTCAGATGACGGTAGCCATAGCAACCAGACTGGAGCGCGCCGCCGGATGCTCTGCAGAGTCTCTGCATCCTCATCATCAGCTCGAGAATTGTCTTAAATGAGGGAGATGCGAGACAAGCGACACAAATGCGGTAAGAATAAAGACGAATAAAGGAAGGAGGCGGATCGGCAGTCGACGATAGTCTACCCGGCGACTCGCCGTGTTTTAATTCACCACCAGCGCGTGTCCGTGTCCTTTCAGCTGAGGGCGGGCGGTCCTCCGAGCGGGCGTGCGCCTACCAGGACGTTTTAAACCACCTGAACCTGACCAAGAACAACGAGCTGTTCTTCATGACCCGGCCCGTCAAAGACTACAAGCAGCCCACGCGGGTCTGCCTGGAGGTGCAGCTGTACGCCATCCTCGACGTGGTAAGGCGAGGCCCGAGACGTGTCGGTGAAACCCGAGCTCTGCCGCGTGACCTTTCATCCACGCTCGTCCCGCCCTTTCGCAGAGAGAGATCGACCAGATGTTCGTGGCGTACGTCTGGATCGTGGCGGTGAGTCCCGTCTGAGGGCAGACCTTCAATCCGCCGCGGTTCCGCCCAGTTCTGATGGCTTCCCATGCTCTCTCTCTCTCTCTCTCTCTCTCTCTCTCTAGAGCTGGTATAACCAGCACATTCGGTGGAACCCGGGAGACTTCTGTGGGATCGAGACGGTTTCAATTCCGACGGACGTCTTGTGGAAGCCGGACATCTGCATTGACGAGATGCAAGTTGCTGCGAGACGCTTCGTAATCTGTGCGACACGACGTGTGTCTCACGCGGGGGGCGGGGGGGGCTCGTGTCTCATGTGTGCATTGCCACTCAGGACAGAGAAGGACAAAGCCCCCCGAGCCCCCACCTCACCATCTACAGTGACGGTCTGGTCAGCGTCCAGGACGACCAGGTGCTCGTCAGCACCTGCAGGATGCACGTCTACAAGTTCCCCTTTGACATCCAGCGCTGCAACCTGTCCTTTAGTCGGTGGTCCACTCGGTGAGTCCTCGACCCGGTCGCGGGGGGGGGGAGGTGTTTGACTCGATTTGTTTGACCTCCCAAACCCAGTGGATGAAATTCAGCTGGTCCACCACCTCAGCTCCTCGGAGGACAGACACGCCACGATGCGGACGCAGTACGAGTGGCTCTTCATCAGCATGACGGTCACCAACAAAACCGTCGTGATGTTCAACGTCCGGCAAGACGTGTTGGTTTACACCGTAAGTCCGAATGACCCCCCCGACGGTTCGCAAACGGTAAGGTCAGATCGCCGTCCGGCACCTTCCCGTAGATCTCCATGAAGAGGCGGTCCGTCCTCTACATCGTCAACTTCCTCCTGCCGCTGCTGATCTTCCTGTTCCTGGACCTGGCCTCCTTCCTGATCTCAGAGACCGGCGGCGAGAAGCTCAGCTTCAAGGTCACCGTGATGCTCGCCGTCACCGTGATGCAGCTCATCCTGAACGAGATCCTGCCTTCCTCGTCGCACAGGATCCCCCTGATCGGTAAGGAAGGGTCGGCAGCGGCGTCGACGTGTGAATGTTTAATGCCGCCGTTCTCCCCCCCCCCCCCAGTGGTCTACTGCATTGGGATTCTTGGTCTGATGATGCTGAGCCTCCTGGAAACCATCCTGGTGATGTATCTGATGGGGAAAGACTCCGAAGACAAAGGGACGGACGGAGAACGGAGCCGTCGGGACGACCACAAAGGAGGTGAGAGCCCAAAAGTCCATGCTTCAGGTCGGCTGACGCGCTGGAACGTCTCTGATGTGTTTGCGTCTTCCTTCCAGAGGACAAGCGGTGGACGGCGTACGTCTCCGATGCGTCTGCTGACCAGGCGCTGGCCGGATCGCTGAAGGTCGGGGGGGGGGGGTCACCGCACACAAAACTGACTTCTCTTTGGGTTCACGATTAAACTTACCGCACTGACTCTCCCAAAAACCGCCGTCTCGCAGGGCAGCGGCGGCCTGTCGACGGAGGAGTGGCGCGTCGCCGAGAAGCTTTCCGGCGAGCTGAGGGAGGTGGCGAAAGCCCTGGCGCTGCTCCCCAACGGCGGGAAAGGCCAGGAGAAGCCCGGCTACTGGACCAGAAAGACAAAAACTATCAACAGAGCGTTCTTCGTCTTCTACGTCATGTCCGCCATCCTGTTTTTAGTCTGCATGTTTTCCATTTGGTGCGACCCGCGGGAATAAGTTCCTAAAAAACACCACGGGACGGGAACGGCCTGCCTGCGTCGCCCGTCACCGTTACGCCGTTAGCCTAGCTCACTAGTCAAGTTGCGCTACTTGTACTTTTATGTACCTTTGATATGCGTATGTTGAACTAATCCAACAGATATTTAAAATAATAATAAACAACCATACATGTTAATATCCACTTTCCATGTCAGGGTCTCGTTTGTCATTCGAAACCAGAGGAGCCTCGAAAATATGAAATGAATCTATATAATGAAATGAGCGACGGAAATATTAAACTTTTTCATAATATTGTTTTTTTTTTTTAGATGTTTCTGTAGTCGAGTAACAAAAGTTACATCAAAGAAAGCGCTGATAGATCATTTCATCAATAACGTGATGACGTCAGGGTTAAATACGTTTGAATGCGTGCTTTAATAAACAGTTCCTTTGACATGCTCGTCAGAACATATTGATTCTGCCGCTGCAGTCGCCCTCCGGTGCAGCAGGTGGCGCTGTTCGCTGCGACGTCACCGCGCTGTCGTGCAATCAGTGACGTGGATTTTTCATTGAGGAGGGAGTCAAGCGCTGTCAGAAATACAGATTTCGCACCGCGCCGCCGTTCCGCTAACTTTGTTTTCGTATTTAGAAGTTTTAGCGCATATTTTTTTTGTGCTTCGCTTTGTTTCGTCGAGCCTCGAAGGCAGCTTTCAGAACGGGTGAAGCAGATCGTAAAAACGTTCGCGTTAGTCGGCTTCTTCTCAGGAGAGAAATAAATAAATAAATTAAAATTTCCGACGGTGTTTTCTCCCAGATTCCAGAATGAGTAAAAACAGCAAAGTGTTGAACCTGAAGGACAAAATCAACGGGAATGAAGCGGACCTGAGTCTGAGTAACCTCACCGAGGTGCCCGTCAGAGAGCTGGTAGGCTCGTCTTCGTTTGTCCGAGCGGACGTAAACGTCGCATTATGTTTGTTTGATATATGGACACGAATATCTGAACTAATTCCAATCTGTAATCTCTCCTTAAAGTCTTTATTCACCAAAGCGACTGTCGTGGACTTGTCCTGCAACAACATTACCTCCCTTCCAGTAAGACCCTGAACGCACCATTTTACACGTTTTACAGCATAAATAAAAATTAAATTTGACTGCATTAGAGCTTTAACGGCATAATGTGGGTTTCATAAGAAAGCTAAAGAACACGAGGCCTAAGTCGTTGTTGTTTTTTAGCCAGAATTCTGCAACCTGACCCACCTGGTGAAGGTGGACCTGAGTAAGAACCAGCTGACCTGCCTGCCGGACGACCTGGGGAACCTGAGCAGCCTCCAGCATCTGGACCTGTACGACAACAAGCTGACCGTCCTGCCCGTCAGCTTCTCCCAGCTCAGGGTGGGTGGCAGACGCCAACGCTGCCCTTAAAAGTGTCCTCTCCGCCCAGTTTTTACTGTGTGTGTGTGTGTGTGTGTGTGTGCGCGTGCACGTCTCTGCTCGCAGACTCTGAAGTGGTTGGACCTGAAGGATAACCCGCTGGAGGCCGACCTGGCCAAAGCAGCCGGAGACTGTCTGGATGAGAAGCAGTGCAAACAGTGCGCCTCCAGGGTGAGGGGGGGCGCTGTGACGGTTCACAAAAGAGAAATGGCAGAACTCAAGACGGTGGATCTTCTTTCAGGTTCTGCAGCACATGAGGGCCGTTCAGGAGGAGGTGGACCGCGCCCGGGAGAAACGCCTTTCCAAGGAAAAAGGTGAACATTTTCACGTCTCTTCTGGTTGAGATGCGACTGCCGGACCCCCCCCCCAATAAAAAAATGCATGTTTTCATCCCAGAGCAAGAGAGGAAGAGGGAGGTGAAGCAGCGCGAGCGGGAGGCCAGAGAGAAGGAGGCTCGCAAACGGGAGAAGGCGGAAGAGAAGGAGAAGAGGAGGCGGGAGTACAACGCTCAGATGGCGGCCATTGCTGCGCGGGAACAACAGCAACAACAGAAGAAGAAGAGCGCGGAGAAGAAGAGGAAGAACGGGCAGGCAGCAGGTAGGACAGGAGGTCTGGGCGACGCCCTTTAAGGGGGTTCCGGGGGGGTCCACCGTGTTCTTACTGTTCTCGTTTCTCGCTTCGTCTCCGCAGATAAAAAGGTCGCCGTCGAGTTGGCGCCCAAACCTAAGCGTTCTCTGATTGGCCTGACGTTCAAGCTCCTCCTCCTGGCGCTGCTGGGAGCGGCCGCCTTCGCCGCCGCCTGCCGCCTGACCGACCTGAGGAAGGAGGCCGCGTGCGTTCCGGTCAACGTCGCCGTGGACGACGGCCTGTCCTGGGCCAGAGAGCAGGAGGGCGTCGTCCGGCGGCTGGCGGAGAACCTGTCGGCGGCGGCGAAGGAGTTCCTGGAGTCCGCAAAAGCATCGAAGAACTAAACGGACCGCCTCCGAGGACGAGTCTGCGTCCCGCCCCCCCTCGCCAGTCTGAGGGGAGGAGTCAGCCCGGACAGTCGCCTTAAATTCCTATGGAATTGTCGCTTCTTTTGTACCCCAGCTGGGTTTTAAACCAAAACGTCTCGCCTTTGACTCGTCTCCTGAACGGCTGCGCTGAAACCCGAGCTCGTCTTCGGTTCGGCGGCGGCCGGGCCGAACGCCAAACCTCAAGACGGCGGTGGCGGCGGCGGCGTGTAAACCAGAGACGATAACCATAAGGCTGGCGTTCGTCCCTCAGCGAGCAAGTCGCTATGATTTACAGGCGCGACTATTGATTATGTTTTTATTCAAATCGACGGTCCGGCACCGAACCGGGTTCCTCCTCTCATCCCAAACAGGGAACTTTTGTGAAGTGTTTTCGTCGGACCTGAACCGATGACGTGTCGCTGCTTTCAATAAACGGCTCCGCAGGAAACGGGTCTGGTTCTCTGACTTCCATTTAAAGCTCCAGCATTTGGGATTGGAAAGGAACCTCGGGCCTTCCGGCTCCGAGGGGAAACCGGCGGACTCCACAAATGGAACAAACATAATAAATAAAAGACAGACTCGTAAATCTAATCTGAGGTTTCATTCACAAGGACGGCGGGGCGCTCCGGCCCGGTTCAGAACGGCGCCGAGTGTTATTAAGGTGTCCTCACACTTATGGCCACACCGTGCATGGTCGACCCCCGGATTTCGGACATTCTGACGTAAAAGTGCGGCGGTGGAAAAGTTCAACGCGCCAACCCGGTTTCAGTCCTAGCCCAGGTCTTGGGTTCCGTTCCAGAGAGCTCCAGGTTTTCCCTCAGGCGGAGTCCAGAACCCGCCCGACTGTCTCTCCGGTGTGGGGGGGGCGCAGCGGCCTCGCCTTTCACGCCGTTAGCCGCCGGCCGCTGCGGACCTGCCTGCAGTCTCGCTCCTTCACGTCGGCCGTGACGTCCAGCAGACGCGTCCGGACGCACTCATCCACCGTCACCTCCAGGGTCACCTCTCTGAACACCTGGCACACGGAAACCTGCGAGAGGCGCGTGCTGAAGGTTCAGGGGGTGGGGGGTCATGACCTTCGTCATTACCTCTTGGAAGTGGAGCTTCTTGAACATGGCGACGCTCGCGTGGTTGTCCAGCCCGATCTTAACTTGAAACTTCTTCACCCCGAGTTTGGAGACACCTGGTGGAGTGGAGGAACACGTATTTATTTTTAGACGGCGGTCCGAGTCCGGCGTGTTAATCTGGGACCGTCTCACCGTAACGCATCATCATGTGTGTCGCTTCCTTCCCGATCCCTTTGCCTCTGTAACCGGGCTCTGTGGGGGGTGGGGGGGGGACAAAGGAGCGTTGTCAAGGGAAACGGTCGTCATTGTTAACCGAGGATGTCCGGCGTCCGTCCATCCACCTGCGACCATGATCTCCAGCTCAGCCAAGGACGGGTCCGTCGGGTCCGTCAGGAAGATGTTGACGTCTCCCACCATGCACTGCTCCTCCTCCACGCCGGCGTCGGCCCAGCGCTGCTTGTCTAAGATGATGAAGGTGCACTCTGGAGATGTAGAAGTGGAATATAAAAGACGGGCCTCCGGTCCGGGTCCGCTCATTAGCGGCATTCAGAACATTTTGATCAGGCATGAAAGCGGACTCCTCACTGTCGCCGTCCTCCCTCCAGCTCCTCTGCATGTCGTACTCCTGATCCAGGGTCAGCGGCTCGGAGGCGGTCAGACGCTGCAGCTCCGGAGACTTCATCCACTCGTGATACCTGAGAACCGGAACCGGAAATGAGGAGGAGGAGGAGGAGCTGATGTTTGGGATCGTTAACTTTAAATGGCAGGTTATCAATCAATTTTTTTTTCTTCAATAAACTATATTTATTTGCTCTCATGTCGCCCCCCCCTCACTCAAAGCAGCCGCTAGAACATGGACGCACTCGCCTGGTCACGTGCTCTGCGTCGTAAGGAACCAGAACCACTCTGGATCCCTCCAGCAAAGTGTTCGCGTTTAGCTTCATGATGCCACAAAACAACACCACGAAACGCCAACGCAGCCCGCCCACTTCCGCAGTGACACTCGGTGGCGTAAACAGCGGCTGTTCTCACTGACAGAGTGGCGCCAGTCGCCCCCTGCTGGAGGGCGGCGGCAGCGCAGCTCTAAATGCTGAAATTGATGCTTACTCGTGCAATAAAGGCTCATGCAGGCCTTCAACAGTACATTTTTAAATATAGGAAGACACGTGCACGCCGAAGCCAACCAGAGACAGCTGAACGTGCACTGTAATTTAAATATTTCTGCCCCCCGCCCCCCCTTCAGGATGGATGTCTTAATGTGACGTGAGCCAGGTCAGCCCTGAGACGCCGGGAATGACCGGAGCAGAGCAGGCTGGTTCTGAAGGCAGCTCTTCATCCTGACACCGACCCCTCGTCTTCCTCCACAGATGGTGGCCCGTCAGACCCAGACCCAGCAGCAGGAGGCCAGCAGTGGCCCTTTCCCACAGTCTCCTGCTGCTTCCTGTGTTCATCTCATGCTGCTTCCTGTGTTCGTCTCATACTACTTCCTGTGTTTGTCTCATTCTACTTCCTGTGTTCTCTCATTTAAAACACTTTAAAGGACCAGAACACTTTTTTATTTTTAAAGGATACGCATGAAAGCCGATCCTTGTTTGGGACCCAAACCGCAGAAGGTTCTGGAGAAGCATTGATCGTTATCTCCTCCCCTTGGGAAGCTGATAGCTGTGGGTGGCGCCGCCTCCTGCTTAGAGGCTTTGACTCCGCAGGCTGTCTGTCCATCTGTGGTGTCTTTAGGTGTCCAGTTAAGCCGTGTTGGGGGGAGTCGAGAGCCCAGACTCTCTCCCCCCCCCCACCCCCCACCCCCCACTGCTGTTTCACCTGTCCACACACACTGTTCAGAGATTGGGCGGCAGCTAATCAGATGACGGCTAATCCCGGGAGCTAAAGGCAGAGTAATGGTCTACACAAACGCACCACGCGACATTCAGTAAAGAAAAGCCCTCCCCGATGCCAGGGTGACACGGAGGTCATTGGACAGAGGGAGGAGGCGACCGGGCGAGGAGAGGAGAGGAGAGGAGAGGAGCGGCAGAGAGGAGGTTCTGTTCAGCAGTGAGCGAGGACGGGGAGGAGGGAGTGGCGACCTTTGGCGCTCTGCGGCGAGCAGAGGGCCCGAACGCAGAGGGACGTTTAAAGGTCAGATGATTCTTCTTTTACGTTTGTTTTAGTTTGTGTGGATTTTCAGCGAGGAAGAAAACTGGCTGGCATCCATTTTTTGTTTGCCTCTTTTCTCATTTGTCTTCTGCCCCATTTGTTGGGGGGGGGGGGGGGGGGATGCTCTTCTGAACGCGTCTTGATCCATCTGTACTTTGTAATAGTGAAATAATCTGGATTGTGTAATCCCATTAGGATAATCCGGAAGCTCTTGTGCGTTTCCTCGGCAGGCGGCGCCGCGTCCATGGCGAGGCGAGGCCGCCCGGCGTCCGACGCCTACCAGCCGGTGCGCTACTCGAGCGGCCACCTGACCTCCGTCTCCGGTGAACCTGGGGGGTCGGAGGACGAGGCAGACTGCGCGCCCATTTTCTCTCTCTCCAAGAGCTCCGTGGATGTCGTCACGGCGACAGGGCGGGACCCGGCCTGGACAAGGATGGACCTGAGACGCAGCGCCAGCACGCGTTCGGAGCCCAACTCAGTGACGCACAAGATGTGGCAGCACATTGGCGCCGCCAGGAACCAGCAGTTGGTTCAAAGCATGGGTGGCCACGCCCCCCCAGCCCACGGCGAGCGCTGGTTTGCCGACAGGCAGCGCTGGAGCCAGCGTAGCGGCGGCACACGCAGCGGCAGCAGCACTCCAGAGACCATCGTATGGCGAGATGGGACCTCCCGCCCCTCAAGTCTCACCGCGGACTGTCCCGTGTCAAGGCCCGCCTCGCCCACGACCCCTCTGCCCCCGCCGCCCCGGGCCTCCTCCCCCACGCCATCCCTCCCTCCCAAGCTCAGCAGCCCAGAGGAAGACGTCTTCCTCGAGAATAGCGTGCTCTTTTTTACGTTCCCTCCCGCACATCCACCGGCGGTTAGCGTAGCGGGAGGAAGCGGGTCGTCAGGTCCGGGCTGCCTTGGCGACGATGTCATAGGAGGACCGCAGGGTCCTTCGGCGACGCCCTTATCAGAGGATGGGGGGGTGGGGTGCTTGGTTCAAAGGTTAAGCTACCTGATGCTGAAGTCCCAGATAAAGACCGAAGACTCTGGAGCGCCCTCTTGTGATCCTGACCGGGGGCGGGGTGGGTCGCGCCTGGTTTCCTCCGCGAGTGACTCACGGTTGGGTGAATGCTGCAGGTGCAACCCGAAGACCAGACAGCCCCCCCCGGAGACGCCAAACGGGAGGGCCTTTAAGGACGAGGGCTCAATGACCACGCCGGTCGAACGGGCGGACGCCGCGGTGCAGACCGTCGCTCCGGCCAGCTCTCCGTGGGCTCTCACGAGGAACATGGCCTCCCCCTACACGGGCTCCCACTCCATCCTGGGCTCCCCACCCGGGTCAAGATTGGACCTTAAGTCCTCAATGGGGTCGCACGCCAATCTGGTGTCGGCGTCCTCCAGCATGTTCCCGGTGAGCGGCGGCGAAGAGGAACCAGCGTGGAGCTCCTCGCTCCGCCTCTCCTCCTCTCAGGAGCTGGAGAGGAGGAGCTCTCGCCTGAGGATCCAGGGAGGGGAGCGCGACGGGGCGGGGGGGAGGAGAGGCAGCATGAAGCAGGTGCAGTGGGATGAGAACGGGATGACGTGGGACGTTCACGGGGCGTCCCCCAGCCGGGAGGTTCTGACCGCAGCTATACGGAAATACCTGGAGGTCCAGAGCAGCCCGCCGCCGGCGAGGCGCACCTCAAGGAAGAAGAAGGCGGCGCCGAAGCCTCCTCTCACATCAAACGCGGCGACGGCCGCGGCCCCAGAGCTCCACCCATCCCAGGCTCCCGTCCCGACCCGCAGGGCGGAGGTCGAGGATGAGGACGCGCCTCGGGAAGACGGGGGCCGGGGAGGAGGAGGAGGCAAAGAGGAGGAGACGGCGGCGTCTGAAGAGGAGGTGCGCAGAGAAGAAGGCACCGGCGAGCCTAAGGCACCTTCACGAGGGGGCGGAGCAAGCAAGAAGAGCGCGATCCGGTCTCTGAGGAGGCCGGGCTGGTGCGGAGGCTCCCGGAAGGCAGACGACTGATCCTGGAGGCCTCGATTAGTGTATTGATTAGCCACGGACTGATCAAGCCTGCGTGAAAACGCCACTCATGAACCCGTGAACCTGGCGAGCCACGCCGGCGAGCTTCGGGCCCGCTGAGGTCGGGCACGTTCTCCCCTATCACCGCATCAAAAGCTCACCAGTGGTTTCCACGGCTGCCATTGTTGTCATAGTTACACCGATCTGTTTGTTTCTGGCCTTTGAATGTTGATTTATTCTCCACTCTTCAGTTTTTTTTTTTATGAATTATTGTTATTTCTTCTGAAGGTAATCGGCGGATCGCAGTGTCTTTAGCACAAAGCTAACTAGCATGTCGGTAACAACACAAGCAGGCGTGACTTTAATGATATTCTTCATGCTAGCTTCGCACATTTGCAGCGCTACAGGCTAAGGCTAATAGGTTGGGAGATTTTGGATGTGGTGATGTTTCTTTATTTCAGATTCTGTATTTTTTTTTTGCTTAAAAATGTGAACCTCATCGTGGCTGTAGATAAAAGACGAAGGATTCATCCTCTGGGAACCATGAATTCACAAACTGCTAACGGTAACATCACATAAGAGAGAATCCTGAGCCATGTTAGCTTAGCAAAAATAAATATTAGCGGTAGCTTCTTCTTCATTTCTTGCATAGTGTGAAAACTATTGGACAGAACCGCCGGGGTGGGATTCGTCCAATCAGAGATGAAGGTGACTCCAAGGTCACCGTGTGGCGTGTTGTTTGTTTGTTTTTGCGTACAGCGCCTTTGTCCCACGTGCATGCCACGTGCACTGTATGTGAAAGTGCTGATGGGTCATCCACCCCGAACCCGCTTTCTCTCAGTGGCAGAACAATCCAGCGGGGCGGGCCTCTGTTCTGGCCCAGCTCATTGTGTGCGCCGCCCTGTGCCGTTTGTGTACACGTGCGTGCCCGGTATAAATAGCCCTGGGGGGGGGGGGGGGGGGCATCAGCAGGCCGGCGATTCTGCGATAGATTATGGCTCTACCTGGACCTCCTCTGCTCCTCCTCCTGCTGCTCTTGAGCAAGGCGCCTCGGCCTGCAGCCGCGTTCACGCTCAACCCGGGACGCCAGCCGCAACACAAGCTGCTCCACCTGGGTGAGTGTAAACACACACACACACACACACACACACACACGCACACACACACACACGCGGGTTCTGGTCCGGCTGAATGCGTTGTTTCCAACAGACTGGCCCAAGGACTGCGGCGCGGCTCACTTCAAGCCCAACACGGCGGACAGGATTGTGTCGGGAAACGAGGCCAGACCTCACTCCTGGCCCTGGCAGGTCTCTCTGCAGGTCAGTCCGATTCTGCCATCGACACGATGAAGGCTGGGAGGTCTTCGCCGTGGTGCGGGACGGGTTGTGGCAACCGAGAACGTCTCCGCGTCCCTCGGTAGTCCGTGATGTCATCATCGTCTCCGTCTTTCAGCTTCAAAAACGTACAAATTAAAGTGAATGGAGAGGAAGGTGAGCGCGCCCGTCTCACCTCGCTGTCTCACTGTCCCTCAGGTTCGCCCCAGAGGAAGCAAACATTACATTCACGTGTGTGGGGGGACCCTCGTCCACAAGAACTGGGTCCTCACCGCGGCTCACTGTTTCCAAAAGTAAGGAAAACCGGCAGCTAAAAGCTACACGTAGCCGTCAGCGCAAAAGGCCTGAACGTGAACTTTGGTCCCTCAGGGGTAAAGCTGAGGATGCTGGGAGTTGGAGGATCGTCCTGGGGAAGCACCAGCTGAAGCGCTCGGAGATCCCCGAACGGATTTTCCCGGTGAGGAGAATCTACCGGCACGAGAACTTCCGTTACCCGGCTCTCAGCGAGCTGGACTACGACATCGCCCTGGTGAAGGCCGCCACGGACATCAGGCCCTCGAACTTCATCCGATACGCCTGCCTGCCGCGCAAGCAGACCAGCCTCAGCCCGGGACACCACTGCTGGGTCACCGGCTGGGGGGACACCCGGGGTGAGTGGGGGGGGGGGGCTGGGGTGTTATAATCTGAATCTTAGCGGTTATGACCAAATATTACACTTTCAAAATGAGATTTAGCCTCAAGATTTTGAATATTTTCATTCACAAATTCATTTTATTTTGTAATTTTCTGACGAGTTGGTTCAGAATTTTCCAAAGAAATTGGACTGGTGAAATTCAGATACTAAAATTTAAAGATTGGAAACAAATCCAAGTCTTGAATGCTCCTGCAAACGTTTCATGAAACATTAACGTCGTTAAAACCAGTTTGCAAAGTTAAACATTAATTTCAATTTCACAATTCTTATACTGAATTTATGGCCTCCCTTTTCGTATTAGCCCAACAAACACGCCTCCGTGGTTCTTCAGGCGTCCCGTATTTAACGTTTCCACCATCTGTCTGTTGTTTAAAGCTCAGGTGTCAAAGGTCAAGCTGACGTAGGCGGGTCAGAACCCAGAGATGCATTCAACGACTCAAATGTTTCAAACGCGTTTCAGGAGGGAAGGACAACGTGTCTCTGGCAGAAGCCCTAAATCAGGCACGCCTTCCCATCATCGACTTCAAAACCTGCCGGCAGAAAAAGTTCTGGGGCGATCGGGTCCGGGACTCCATGATCTGCGCCGGCCTCAGGGACAAGGAGGGCCCGCCGGCCGCGTGCCAGGTTCGGATCGACGCCCGCAAAAAATCTAAATCAGGAGAGAGAAAGATGATTCTGAGACTTTTTTTTTTAATACTGAAAGTTTCCGGGCCGTGTCTTCTTCAGGGCGACTCCGGCGGGCCGCTGCTGTGCCAGCTGGGACAGGACCGCTGGGAGGTGCACGGCGTGGTGAGCTTCGGCCCCATCGGCTGCACCGTGGAGAACAAGCCCAGCGTGTTCACTCGGACCGCCGCCTACATCGCCTGGATGGAAGCCACGCGCGTCAGGGACTTCTTCCTGCACTGAGCGGCTCCGCCCCGTTTCACGCCCGCCGACCAACTAAGAAGCACGCCAAGCTCGTCGTTTTCCGGAATCTCCCGTCCTCTGAAGGTGCAGGTCGCTGTTTTCCACTCCGCTTTTACACCTGGTCTGTAGTCACACAATAAAACTGGTGGAAAGCAAAAAGCCTTGGTTGAATATTTTCAGATTTTCTTTTTATTTGGTTTTAATACAGCGAGTATCCGGAGACAACGGGACGACACAATAAATAGAACAGAACTGATCCGAGGCTCGGCTCCGCGTTTGCGGGTTTGAAATCGAAACCACACACGCCTGACATCTCCTCTCACGCTGGCACCATTAACCCAAATATCCTGGGTTCATTCATTAAAACCCAGCGTCAAAGACCACGAAGCCCCTCCCACAAACTCCTCTCTTGTCCCTCATCAACGGCAGGAAGCCCTCACAGGATAAAGACGTTCGATCATCTCCATCTGACAGAACAGAGTCTACATATTTAATTCCCAGGATGCTTCTGGAAGAGTCCATGAGAGGGAGGGGGGGGGGGGGGTGGTTAAATGTCGTATCCTGGACAGATATTTGGCCCCGATGTGGACGCATGAAGACTTTAGTACAGCCTGGAGGACGAGGCGGAGCCGGCGATGTGGTCCCAGTTGCTGTAGAGAGCGTAGGCCCCGGCCAGCGCCAACCCGGCCACGCCTCCCCGGGCGGCCCCCCTTAGGCCACCTGGACACACGGAAGCGGCGGCGTGAGGCTCGGAGATCAACCGAGCCGGTCCGACGCCTTTAGAGAACTTCAAAAGGAAGGAGACTCACTGCCTGACTTGAAGAGCATCCCGGTCAGCGTCCCGGCAGCCACCGTGTTGATGTCGTCCTCGGCCCCCCGCGCCTTCTCGATGGCCACGCCGAACACGCTGTACAACAAGGCTAGCAAAAAAACAAACAACAAAAGACAGCGGCGGCGCGTTCGCAGGAGGAAGTCACAGCATTTCTGGATTTCCATTCCGACGTCTTACCGACAGAGCCCAGAGAGTTGGCCCAGGAAGCCCCCTGTCGGGTCACCATGTTGATAATCCTGGGGGGGGGGGGCAAAGAGAGAAGGTAACTTAATCCACGTGTAGCTTTAAGGCTAAACCTGGACTTGGACTCCGTACTTACTGGACATTACGAGGTTTGGACCACGCCATGTCCCGGGTCTCCTTCAGGCCCGTCCTGAGTCCATTCAGAGCCCCCAGCGTCGCTCCTTTAGCGGGAGGAAAGAGGCACAAACAGCGAGTGAGCGGGTCGGGTCGAGCGAAGGACGCTGAGAGGCGACATCTCAACGTGCCCGTCATGCAGGACCCTCCGATGGTAAAGAACGCCAGCTCGAACCTCCCTCTCGTCTTATTGGCGCCGGTCGGGAGGATGAACTCCTCCGTGTCCTGAAACGCAACGTCATCAGAAAACGAGACGAGACGCCGCGATGTTCTTTAGCCAAATCCCCCCCTTTGAGGCTCACCTGAACCAGGTAACGAGGGTCCACGTTGAGGTAAGGAGAAAGAGGATTCACTCCAACCACTGAAACGAAAAGATAAAACGTCACAGAGTTGGTCCGCCACGTAATTAATATCAAGATTAATTAATTAGCTTATAGCTACGGCAGATAACTACTATTAGCTTTTAAGCTAACCAAAGCTAGCTAGCTTAGCATTGCACCATACTTACAGGGGACGCCGGCGAGCTCCGTGTTCGAGTATTCGGGCGCACCTCCCCCGAAGAGACCCCCGAGGCCTCCTCGGAGTCCCCCCGATCCTTGCGAATTGTTGTCCATGCTGGTAAAAGATCCGCCGGGGGGGGGGGGGGGTGTCACCTGGCGAAAACTGTGCCCAGGGGGGTTAGCTGCTTCGAGCAGGTGGCTGAGCAGACTTGGCTAACGTAAGGGAGTAAACTGTGTCGTAAACCTCGAAATCCAAGGCGACGTGATCGCCGACGAGTCCTGTCAGTATCTGTGATCAATACCGACTGAGTGTTACCGGTCAGAACGGCGGGTTTCCGTGGAGGAGCACCGGAGTCCGAGTTGTCACGTCCCTGACCTCCAGCAAGCAACACGCTCTGCCGTAAAGCAGCTGCCGGACCCTGCCTGCGACTGTCGTAACTCAAATCCAGTCGTGTACATTTAAGAAAAAACAAAACAATAAATATCAAATGTATCTAATTATTAAGACAGTTACGCAAAATAAAAGTGACGCGAAGCAACAAAAAACCTTTTTCTTCTTCTTTTCTCTCGAACAAACCCGTCTTGAAAACGTCATTGAGCCCTCAAACCCTCGCGAGACTGCCACAGATCCTGGATCTGTTTACTCAACCGAAGGTCGCGCGATTCAAGGCAACGTCACGTTTGAAAACTGACTGCGGTTAAAGAGGAGACTACGGAAGCGGCCAAGGGACAAATAACTGCACAAACACTGTACAAACACATTATCTATCTATCTATCTATCTATCTATCTATCTAGTCTAGTTTTGATGCTAACTAAGATTTCATCTGTACTAGGAAAGGCTTTCATGTGTAATTGTGTGTTGTCTATTCTGTGATGATGCCTTATATTCTGTGTAATTATTTAATTTGCCCTAAACAGAAACTATTTTTATATCCCTTTCTGTACTGTTTTTCTTTTTCCATTTGTGTATTTCTTTGTTTGTTGCTTACCAGTTGTTGTTGACTGTAAAAGTGGACAGGAAAAGAATATGTTGTTCCTCATATGTGACACGGGGAGGCAGCAGAGAGCTGGTTTTATAACCTAAAACGAACCAGACCTGTTCTGCGTTCCTTTGAGCAAATTGGCCTGTTTATTGCTCATCGTGCCGTTTGCGCTGCTTGGAAGCAGAGGTCTCTTCAGCACCGCATCCATCGTGCGTGACTCTAAAGCTGCTGGAAAGCTGCCCGCGTTGCAACAGAGACCACACAAACACACTCTCGAGGCCCCCGCCATTCGCTGCCAGTCAAAGGGACAGAGGAGGCACTGAAGGAATTTAGTGTGTTGAATTTCACAAACTCAACAGAGCATCTTATTTGGATTCTGTCTTTGTACTTGTGTGTGTGTGTGTGTATTCAGAAGGGGCCAAGTGGAGCGATGAAGTTTGCCATTGTCGCCCAGGGTGGGTGTTTTTCAGACTCTCTGGCATGATCTGTGAGTTAGTGTTCTCTGTATTGCTGCCCAGTGTGCCCACTGTCTTTCCCACAATGTCCCATTCAGCCCCGGGCCTCTCTTTATCGCTCTCTCTCTCTCTCTCCGGTAAAACTCTCAAAATGAGTTTGCCACACATCCTCATCCTCATCCTCATCCTCATCATCGTCATTGGACGACAAACCCCAAATGTGCAGAAATGTCTGTGATGTCATCTTTATCATCTCTCTCTCTCTGCCAGTCTTACTTTCAGCATCTCCTTCATTTCCTCTCTTCCCATCGCTGCGTTTCTCTCTCTCTCTCTCTCTCTCTCTCTCGCTTTCTTTCTGTCTCTCTGAGCTCCCGAACACAAAAGACAGAAGGGGCCACGACAGGACCCCAGTGTATGCCGGTTGTCAAGGAGACAAGGAGACAGTGTTGGGTCTTTAAACTGCCTCAGAGGGGTGTGTGGAGTTGGGGGGGGGGGGGGGGGAGTTGGCCTTATTTACAGGGGAAGAGGACAAGGGGGAGAAACACAACTTTTGTAGCAGCTTATAAGACTCGGCTGGAATTCTAAAATCATTCCTGCAGTCCGCCATCAAATATTTACCAAGAAGAGGAAATGTGGTGCGGCTCCTTACTTTGAGAATGCTGTGCATATATAGTAATGTAAATCAACCTGTCCTTTCCACACGCACACACACACACATGCACGCACACACACACACACGCAGCCGGGGCCTTTGATTGTGAGCTCTGGGCCCCGGTGTTGGCTGCGCTGAGCGCCGATCTACAGAATACATTACCAGATGCTTGACGAGTGTTTCTCTCACCATGAAGACAAATGAGGAAAAAAAAAAAGACACAAAAATTTCACTGGAAACAGGAAAAGCAGACACAAGCGTTCACACCCCCACCCCCACCCCACCCATCCATGACACACACACACAGTCCCTCCTTTATTTTCTCTATATCTTCCACTCGGGTTCTTCCTGTCCAGAGGATTGTCCGTCCGTGGTCACATCACGTCCCGTCCCTCTCTGCAATCCGGTGGGCTGGGGGGTTGAGGCCAGGCTCAGCTCCAAGCCTGAAGTTCACTATCACTCCCCCCCCCCCCCCTAAAACCCCCTCCACAATGAAAGCAGGAAGGGCAGGGAGAGGACGAGCGAACCACCCACTGCTGCATTCACCGCAGAAAGCTCCATGTGAACCTCCTGTGTGTGTGTGTGTGTGTGTGTGTGTGTGTGTGTGTGAAGCCTTAAATGTATGTAAAAAAAACTCCAACAAGCTTTGCTTTGAACTCGGGAACTCGGGATTAAACGTGACACTCTTTGTGTTTTAATTCCTAATGTGTGCACGTTGGAGCTGATGTTAAACACATGTTGGTTCTTCAGCGACGCCTTTTTTTTTTTTACAGACTTCAGGAACAAATCTTGATCCTGAGTAATATTTACTCTGCAGATGTTTGAGGGAGCCGCTTGCACAATCAATTTCCCCTCAATTCCCCAGCCCCCCCCCC
>NC_090917.1:1486946-1503440 GCF_040956055.1 Brachionichthys hirsutus
GAAGGAGTGAAGGAGTGATTGAGTGAAGGAGTGAAGGAGTGACGGAGTGAAGGAGTGGGGAGAACAAGTGAACAGACTCTCCATTCATTCCCGCAGCCTTTCAAACAACCCGGGGTTACCATGGAAACCCCTTTATGCGTGTTCCCTAATTACCCTAACCCCTTACTGGTACTCTCTCTCACACACACACACACTTTCTGGACGGACCCCCCCCCCCACCTAAACGCATACCAACACGCTGAACTCTCATCCTGTCACCCCTCTGTCTTCCCACCGACCCGGTCCGGTCCGGTCCGGTCTGGAACGCTACTCACGGCGGGCACCAGCAGCTTCTTGACCTCGGTGATGGCGCGCTGGAGCTTGATCTTGGCGCGGTTCTGCGTGTCCTCCACCGTGATCAGGACGTGGAGGTCCTCGCTGAGGTGCTCCCAGTTGGGCTTCCCCCGGTTCATCTCCTCCTGAAGACCCACAAGCATGTCGGAAGAACCTGTTTAGATGCGGCGCACGAACCGGGCCCATTGATGGCGAGCGCGGGAACCGTTGGCTCAAGGTCGCGCCGCGCGGCCCTGGGAACGCTATCGGACTTTTGTTGCTCGCTGTTGCGTTTTACTGAACCCAATCCAGTCGGAACAACAGCGAACCTTCCCAGAAGTGTCCCGTGTGTGTGTGTGCGTGTGCGTGTGTGTGTGTGCGTGTGTGTGTGGTGGAGGAATGCGAGGGCCTACAGGCGTGTCTCGCCCGGTGAGAAGAGGTGAGGGGAACGCCACTGCCGACCCGGAAGACCCACAGCGCACCTTAAAGGGCCGTGAACCTTTAAGGAGAAGGTTCTACAGTGATAATGGGGGGGGGGGGACTGAGACTAACAAATAATGAAAGTCCAAAGTGGGTTCCGAGACAACGGGTTCTCTGTCCCGAGCCAGAACTCTGGCCTCTGGATGTTTGGTCAAGAGACACGTCTCATTTTTGAAAACATCAAAAGTCAACATGTCTCCCTGCCTCCCACTGTGTCTCTGTTTTCCTTCCTCTCTGTCTCTCTGTGTGTGTCTCTCTCTCTCTGAGGGGCGTGCGGGGTAGGGAATGTTCTGGAGAGAGAGAGAGAGACAGAGAGAGAGAGAGAGAGCTTGGGTGGGTGGGTTGGAATGCTGGACTTGCTCCACCTGCCGTTTGGAAAGCTGGAGCCGAGTCCATCCAACGGAACTCACCAGGGGAGAGGAAGAACAGATGGACGGGACGCCAGCAGAGAGAGAGAGAGAGGGAGAGAGAGAGAGAGAGAGAGAGAGAGAGAGACTGCGTACCTTCTTCTTGTCTCGCATGGAACCCTTTCCTCGGACCATGATCTTGCAGCCGGTCTCGGCCTCCAGCTGTTTGGCGGTCAGTCCACGCGGGCCCAGGATCCTCCCCACGAAGTTAAACTGCAGCACACACACGCACACACGCACACACACGCACACACACACACACACACACACACACACTGGCTCGTTGAACAACGTGCGTGTTTGATGCCGGTGTGCCTGTGATGTGTTTGCGTTACTAAGAGACAAAAATAGCTCGTTCTGTTGGTGCTGGCGTCCGGCGGCGTGGCCGGGCGAGCGCCGCTCTCTTAACCTTATCTGCCACTGAGCCTGCCCGATTAGCCAGAACAGCTGCGGCGGTGTGTGTCTGCGCGCACGTGTGTGTGTGCGTGTGTGCGTGGCTTCTTTCTGTCGCTCTCGTCCCACATTTTTCTACATTTCCAAACATCGCGTTTTACGGTTGCGACACATTCGGCTCCGGCCCCCGCGCGGATCCCAGATAGAGGAACTGCTGTCTAAATTTAACCTTGATCTCCTGCAGAGCGCTCCTGTGTGTGTGTGTGTGTGTGTGTGCGTGCGTGCGTGCTGTGTCATGTGAGCGAGGACAGCCTGTCATTGTCCTCTCTCTGATTGGCGAGCTGATGCACAGAGAAGATCATGTGAGCCATCCGGCGAGGATCAACTGAAGTGCTTAACTGTTGCCCGGTGCGAGAGGGGGCGGAGCCTCTGTCCTCCGTCCGCCCTTTCATTTGGGGAAAAGTCTTCATCCACCTTTTTAAGCTCTTAGAAATGTGTACGATCTGAACTGGGATCAGATCACAGAGACTTTTAACGTGCTAAAAAAAACATTTCTATCCGTTTATCCCTTTGCAAGATAATAAAAAAAAGTTACGGCCGGATCTCGATGACATTTTCAGGAACTGTCGGGAACGCCGCCGGGAACGGACCATTAAAATTAAATAAAGTTTTTTAGGTGACGATTCCGGAAGAGATCCGGGATCACTTTTGAAACTTCTGTTAACATCGCAGCCAATGGCGCTTCAATTCGTTCCTCAATATCTCGGTGGATTATTGCGCAATGTTTATGGAATTTGATACAGTCATGCAGGGAGGGGGCCTCGAGCCTACCACGGAATTTCATCCGGATCGGATTCAGATTGCTGCTATTATCGAGATTTTTCAAAAAAATACATATATATATATATAAAAGATACCAAGAACAATTTAGAACCTTTTCATGATGATCCGGATTCACCATGTGGACGGTGTAAATCCGATTAGGAGGGGAACAAGCTGCTTGGGGAGGTCTGCGCTCTCTGGGTGCTTTTCTACTTTATTTCAGGAGCAGAAAGCGATTAAAAGCCTCTGAGATGAAGTGACCAGCTAAAAGTAAACCCAAACCCATCTACAAAGGTCAAAGGCCACCGGGCCGGGGGGTGGGGGTGGGGTGCACACTCACGTCGGGGTACTCCTTGACGGGCACGTAGAGCTTCTCCTGCAGCTGAGCCACGGGGCCGACGGCCTCGGGGAGCTCCTCCAGGTCCCGCCCGTTGAACATGCCGCCGTTCACCGTGTCGTTGTACATGTCTTTGCGGACCCTCCCGATTTCTGCGGGGGAGGGGGGGGGGAGACGACAAGCAGAGAGGGGGAGTGAAGGTGAGTCAATTCAACCGGCGACACCCCAGAAAAGTGTCAACCCGGGGGGACCCGACCTCCCCCGGGGTCGGGTCGGGCCGGAGGAGGTCTCGTTTGTTTTCGGGTTGTCTCAATGACAAACGGCCACGTCTGTAATGAGACGCTCGCACAATAATAACCGACTGCTGCGCCGCGCGCACGCACACACACACACGCACACGCACACGCACGCAATATCATGCACAAATATCATCTGACCTCAGCAGCCTGACAGGCGGCGCTCGCTGCGTCCGACCGTAATAACTACAGGCGGCGGCGTAATTACAGCCGCAGTGACAATGATGATCCTGTAATAACCGACGCTGACCTGTGACGCGCACGCACACACACACACGCGCACGCACACGCACACACACACGCACATGCACACACATGCTAAAAACTGCTCAGGCAAGCAGACTTTGTGTTTCACTTCAGCTGGAAGAAGGAGCAAGTTGGTGGACGGAAAGAAGAAGTGAGAGGAGAAGAGGAGAAGATGAAGATAAATGGGGGGGGGGGGGGGGGGGCTTATCTCAACACCCCAACCTGTCACTGCTTTATATTTAGACGCGCCTCCGTCGCTGTGTGTCCAGGTCTGAACCACACATACACACACACACACACACACGATACGACTGGACCTGAGCTGTCCCGGATTGGAGACCCTGCGGGGTCGGGTCCAGAACCAGAACCTCTGCTGGATCCAAAAAACAACAAGACACGACGTTTGTGTCTCAACTTTTGTTGTCGTCGTCTCATTCAGTGTGAACGACAGTCAAAGAAACAGCAGGGAGGCGAACGTCGGGGTCAGGGCCGCTCTGCTGCTGGGACGGGACGGGACAGACGGGACGGGATGGGATGGGACGGGACAGACGGGACGGGACCGGATGGGACGGGACGGGACGGGATGGGACAGACGGGACGGGACCGGATGGGACGGGACAGACGGGATGGGACAGATGGGACGGGACAGACGGGATGGGACAGATGGGACGGGATGGGACAGACGGGACGGGACGGGACGGGCTGCAGCGTTCACACAAGCCTGCGCATTAGGTCACTGGGAAAGACTAACAACTGTCTGTTTGTTCCCATCACCCAGTGCGCGTGCGTGTGCGCGTGCGTGGCGCTCTCCGCTGATTCTAAATGTGAACGGTCGCCTCATCTTCACACCTTCGCCTTCATCAAACTGCTGTGAAGAAAAACTAAGAACTGAATGGAGCAGCGGCTGGATGACGTCACAACAGCTGATAGCTGTTCAATAAACCGATCGATAATCGTTACTAAACGCGGGCGGGAAAGACGGAGTCGTTCCACAGAGGCGCAACAAGTGTCCTGTTGGGGGGGGTTACCTTCATCCAGGAGCCGCTCCAGGTGCGTGAAGATGCCGCTGAAGTTGGGCAGCGAACTCATGACCTTCCGGTCGTTCATCAGCTGCATCAGGTAGTCCGGGTTGGACTTGGGCCGCTCCTTCACCTCCGTCTCCCCGACCATGGCTGCAGCTTCAGCAGTCGAGTCCCGGAGCTAGTCGAAAAACTTCGGGGGGGGGGGGGGGGGTTAAAAAAGACACGCCCCGACAGGCGATGCGAGGAGCCCGGGGGCTTCCACCGGCCGCGACCCGCTGCTCGGTTCGCGTCTCTCCGAGCGCGACCCCCCCACGCCGGTGTCCGGAGTTTCAACAAAGTTTCCTTCACGGGAGGGGCGCGGCGCTGCGGGACGCTGCGGGACGCTCCGGGACGATGACGTCACGCTGTGCCCTCCGCGCAGGCTTCCAGGCTCCTGTCCGCGGTGCGTCGGTCTGTTCCGCTGCGTGGATGGACCCGCTATCATATGATTACAGTGCAGCGGCCGGACGAGGGGGGGTGGGGGGGGGCTGTCACGAGCGCGCAGCGCGTGGCCGCCGCCAGGAGAGGAGGAGGAGGCTCGTGCTCGTCCCCTCAGATACCCCCCCCCCCCTCCTCACGCGCACACCCTACGCTTGCGGAATAACAATATAACAGCTCCCACGGAGGTATGCGCGTGCACCTGTCCCGCAACAGCCGCCGTCCGTCACGCAGCGCGTGCGGGAGTAGAACTATGCGTATTTAAATAACACTAAAGTTAGACTTTTAAAAGAGGATCTTGTACTTGTTTTTTTTTTTCATTCCGCGCGACGATTCGAGGCTACACGGTTTAAGTGACGTCATGATTAGAGTGTCACGTGTTCCATTGATGATAAGTTATCAGAAAAGTTCCGCTTTGAAGTGTGTGACGTGACAATCTTCATTTTCATTGGGAATGAAAGGAGATCATTTCTAAAAAAAAAAAAAAAAAAATGATGAAGGAAGCACCAAAGCAACAATTTCCGTGTATATTGACTGAATAAATATGCGTCTCCGTTGTAACGACTGCAGTAATAACCATGGTAATAACACTTTCAACGCGTTTTAATTTTTAAAACACTTTTCTTTTCTTTTTTTTGCAGTTAAAAAAATAAAAGATAACACAACATAAAACCCCCATGTTTACCCCCCCCCTTCTGTCTTGATGGATGAGTGTGTCGGTTCTCTCTGAGGGGCTGCAGTTATTGCTGAAGGAACAGATAGGTGCGAGGATCTAAACTTAACGTGTTGTAAATCACACACACACGCACACGCACACACACACACACACACACGCACACACGCAGGCGACACGATGTGTGGCCTTGATTCAACCCTTTTGTCGGGCCTCCCACCTGGTTCCTCTCCTTCGTCTACTTGTTGTACGCTGAGTGTTGGTGTGCGTGTGTGTGTGTGTGTGTGTGTGTGTGAGTGTGTGTGTGTCAGGGCAGCAGTGTTGGTAATGGCTGGTCATCTGGTATGGCGAGTATTCGGGGCGGGGGCACGACATTGTCCTCTCATGGCTGCAACAATGCCCCTCTGAGCAGGACACACATCTACCAGTCACGGGCCTCTCTCTCTCTGCCTCCGTCTCTGTCTGCCATATTCATTCAGCCCACGGGGACGTGCGGAGGAGACGCGATACGTCCGTCCCCTGTCCCTGACCTTTGGCTGAAGCATAAAGGTCAACGGGACCCTCGGTTAATATTAGAATTCACGTCACTGTTATGACATCAGACTCATAACACTGTTCTTTCATCGCTGCTGCTCTATAATGCATGAATAATAACACTTTGTGCATTATAAATATAATATCGTGATCATTTTCTAATCATCGATCAATGACTTAAATAATTTCGCAAGGAGGAAAATAAGGCATGCTTTTGGCTTTATTTGCTTCAGACAAGAGGATTTGTTGTATTTCTCTGTTTTAACTCTTTAGTTGAAGGACAAAAGCGAATCGTTAAAAATGTGCCAGTTTATCAGCGATTAATAATTGTAGATTGATAATGAAAACGATTAGCTGGTTAGCAGCTCTAGTTATTTCTATACATTCTGCCTTGTCAAAGAATAAAAAACAACTTGTAATAATAAATAATTGAGTCGTGATAATCAGAATAAACGTTTCCTATCAGATATTTTAATATTTTATGCTGTCATTTAATATATATATTTTTTTTACAGTCAAACTAACTTTTGTATTCTTTCCTAACATTTAATGAGAAGACACCCTCTTGTGGAACTTCGATGCAAGTAGAACGTTTCAGAGAGAGAGAGAGAGAGAGAGAGAGAGAGAGAGAGAGAGAGATAACCCAAAGCTCTGCAGACGGGCCCGGGAATCTGAATGTGACGCAGAAAACAAAAAAAAACAAAAAAGAAAGAAAGAAGCTGTGGTGATAATTAACAAAAACAGAGGGACGGTATCAGCTGGGAAACTATCGATCAGTTTAGTTTGATATTAACATAACATTAATACCTTCTGTCACCGACAGGGGTCGGCAGCGTACAGCCCTGTTGCATATACTGTAATTAAGAACTGAGCATTCTTATTATTACAGCGTTAAATTCCTCTACAAATCTATTATTCACACGCAACAAAAAGAAGTTCCAACAGAGGCTGCTGCGTCATGCAAAAGGGACTATAAACACTATAAAACCAAGTACATTTAATTTGTTATATTATTCTAATATTTTAGACATCTTTTTTCCTGGTTAAATATGTTTTTTTCTTCTTTTTTTTTAAACCAATGACATGATTTCTTCAGAATAAGAATAAGAAAGTATCTTTACTATTTACCATGTATAGCAGGGGTCCCCAAACTTTTTCCTGTGAGGGCCACATCACTTTTCCCTTCTCTGATGGAGGGCCGGGGTCAGTTTGTACAGGAAAAGTGTGATGATGGCAGGGGGGGTGCCTAAACATTTAGGGGCCGAATGTGGAGGCGGGCTGTAGTTTAGGGTTCATCTCACCATCACAACTACACACAGTGACATGAATCGAGCGTCTCACACCCAAACTCAGTCTCTCTCCAGCATTATCACGAAGTGCAGAGGCAAAGAAGACTGGATCAATCAGCTGATCCAATACAGCTGCAGAGGAGCAAACAACAAACCTCAAATTCTTGTAAAAAACCCGAGCGCTGCACGCCTTGGTTTTGAACCCAGGATCTCCCGGCTGGGAGTCGAGCGCACTACCCACTACACCACCTAGGTGTTATCCTGTCGGGCGTTAGGATAAATAGACAGTAGCATTGTTGACTTTAGACCAGAGGCACTGGTTTTGAACCCAGTACGACGTCACCTGGTCGGAGACACGCCCACTCCACATAACACAAAAGGAAAAAGCACAACATAGCAACACAGAACAACACAACAACACGCTGTGGTCTGAGATATCAGCTCAACTTATTATTTGACAGGTACAACTTTAGTAATACCTCAAGCTTCCTCACCTATACGGTGGCGTGGTCGGTAGGGTTACCGACTCACAGCCGGAGGAACTGGGTTCGCATCCAACTGTGGGAGTGGGGGTCGAGTAGGGGCGGCGGGGTAGGCCCAGGGCCTTACCTGGGCGGAGTGAACTGGACCATTGGTCCACTCCACTCCACCCAGGTGTGCCCTGGACCTACCCTGTTGCCCCTGCTCCATCTCATTCCCGTAGTGGGATTCGATACCAGGGCCGTTTTGCCCCCCTCGACAATGCTATCTATGTGCATGGAGGTGAGGAAACCTGCCCTGTTATTACTTATTACCTAATTACTATGTAATAAGTTGATATTACAGAACATTGGAACATTAACTTTCCATACAACAATACCAGAGACTCATGTTGTATGGAAAGGAAAATAAGTACATTTTATTTTGGGTCTCTGGTATTGTTCAGGGGGCCAGGCCAAATGTGGAAATGGGCCGGATCCGGCCCACGGGCCGTAGTTTGGGGACCCCTGATGTATAGTATATTTATTTTTGACAAATGTAGTTATATCACAATTTATATAAATAGTTATTAATACATCATCAAAAACATATATAATCCAATAAAAAGCATTTTTTTTATTTATTCCTGGAGTAAATCCAGAGTCTTTATTCCTCCTGCGTTCTTCGTGACTTCTTTCTGAGGAACGTGAAAGAACTCGTGACGTGGCTTCCTGCTCACCTGGCTGAGGGGCTCGCGCTAATCTAAAGCCGATCAGGCTTCTTATCTGATCAGTGACAGTTACGCGCTTTGCCGTTGGCCTCTTTACGGTCCCTGTCGACTCCTCATCTCCTATCTGCTCTTCCTCATCTCCTATCTACTCCTCCTCATCTCCTATCTGCTGCTCCTCATTCCTCATAGTTGATCTCCGTTCAGGTGATTTATAGCGGATTTTCTTTACTCGCTGTTTATTCATCTACGAGTTAAATGCGTGTGACGGACACGCGTTTAGCCGTCCACGTGGGACGCGTAATGCCCTAATAGCTCTCATCCTCTTGCCTTAATCGGGACCCGCGCACGGCGCGCCTCGCTTCTTGATCTCAGGTGTGCGCGCGCGCGCGACTCAAGGTCGAGACGACACGACGCCAGATCCCATCTCTAAAAGCCTTTATTCGTGCACGCGAACCTAATCTCTTCTTCTACACAGACACATAGACCCCCCCCCCCCCCCCAAAAAAAACTTTACATGGATCCAAGAAAGGTTTTAGCTTGATTACATTAATTACAAAAAAATGTGAAATTATTTCCCATTATTTCTACACTATGTACAAAGACAACCCCCCCCCCCTTTGTTAGAATATACAGACGTGTTTTAATACACAGATACTGAAGGGAAGATCCAGCTGCCAGTTTCATCCTCAGCTTTGAGTTGGCCTTGCTCTTTGCCCCCCCCCCCCAACCCTTCAACCACGTGCTGCAACATTCAGCCATTATTCATACCCATTCATGATTTCATCTCAGGAGCTTATCATCTACATGATAATAGCTGGTAGAAAAACCTTGTGCCCCCCCCCCCCCCCCCTCCCTCCCTGCCTCTCCTGAGGTGGGGGGGGTGGTGTCATTTGTTCTTTGGACGAGGCGGTTGGCTCAGCTCGCCGTGGCGGCCGGCGCCTCGCCCCCTTCTTCCACTTTGCCGCCTTTGCCCACGGCCTTCATTTTGCCCAGGATGTCCGTGAACGTCTCCCTCACGCTCTTCTCCAGGATCCAGCCCTCGCTCTCGCTCTCCGGGTCATCCGGGTTGGCCAGGGTGGACAGGGAGCTGTTCACGTACTGCAGGCCGATGGTCACCACCAACTGTTGGCGGGGAAAACGCGTCAGAAATCACAACGGCGTCTTCTGGCCAAGCAGCAACCAGGATGGGATGAATAATAATAATAATATTAATAATGGTAATAAACGTGGAAACGGTTTGTGTCATCGTTTATAAGTGCTGGAGATCGCCGCGGCACTTTGGCGTAGCGGTTAGCGCTGTCACGCTATATAAAGGCCAAAAAAAAATGCATCTTATTGAAGAGGATTAAGAGGACATTTAAGACTATTTAATGTGTCTCCAGCTCAAGAGACAGGAAGTGGCTCTGTGGCCCCGCCTCCTCCCGTCGGGCGCGGAGACGCATCAACCGGGCATCGGGTCCACGCTTTAAGGGCGGGGCTTCTTCTGGTGTATTCGTGGGACAGAGTTGGGTCTAACTGTTGACCCAGGAATAATTAGATATCGGGTGAAAGGGAAAGCGGGGGTTAGAAATTCTAATAATAACTTTCTAAAATTGGATGTAAACAACAAAGATGGCCGGTTATAATCTGGCCTACACCTCCTGGGTCGACCTAAACCGTTGCCTCCTCCTGCTGCTCCTCACCTCCAGGGCGGCGACCAGCACCACCAGGGCGCCGATGGTGTTCATCATGCCCCCGTAGTAGGACAGCAGGGCTTCGATGCAGCCGCGCTTCCACACGTTGAGCTCCTCCGTGTAGTGGTCGTAGCTGTAGTGGGCGGAGTTATTGGTCATCCGGGCCTGGATGCAGGGTCTCGGGGAGCTCGGGTTACAGCAGCTGAACGGGACCCCGTCCATCAGGTACTGGCCGTCCACGTTGCTCCCGATGCGGCTGAAGGGGACGAGGACAAATGTCACGTTTGCAAGATCGGGAACTACATCTGTAGTTTTTCTTGTTGGCTAAAGTCGTCGCTGGTCCTAAACCTGCTCGGCTTTAAGTCGCCGCCGAAATGACGGCGTGTCGCAACATCCCACGAGAACGCAAAGAGTGGAATCCATTTTCACTTAAAGGGTTTGACCCAAATCCTCCGCTCAGGTGCGATTGATCACCCTGGATCAGTTAGGAGCTGAGAGAGGACAAACTACGGGGGGAGCTGATCAGTTAGAGAGATCAATAAAGTCGATTTAACAATGTGTTCATAGTCATGGAGATCTGTTCCAACGCTTACGTCCTGACGGCACCACGAGAGTATTCAATCAATACCAACAATCATTTTAAAGTCGTTCGATTGGACAGCGCTGTGGCCACGCCCTCTTCTGATTGGACGGGACACTGATGCCCGAGCGACACGGTTGCTGTAATCCCTCCAGATTAAACACGAATTATCAGACATAATACTCCGAACGAAACGACTCGGCTGCTCTTTGCCAAGTCAAACCTGTGCGGATGTAAATATGGTGTTATATCTCGCTTTTAATGTAAATGTTTTTTAAAAAGGTGTTATATCTCGCTTTTAATCCCTCCCTTTGAACTTGCGTCTTTTTTTTTTTTTTTACCTAATCCCCGAAGCCCCGCCTCCCGACTCTATCTGCAAAACTGTCTATTTGCGCCACAGCCCCGCCGAAGGCCTCCAACGTTTGAAGGTCACCACGACGACACTCACTCTTTGACCTCCTTGGCGCCGAAGTCCAGGTAGCGGTTGCTGACCCACTGGATCTCAAACCAATCCCTGTAGTTCTCGTTTCCGCAGCAGCGGAACTCGATCTGCATCAGGTCCAGCGTCCTCTTCATGTAGCAGCGCCCGGGCGTGTCCGTGTCCTTGTAGTACTTCATGCCGTTCCTCAGCCCCTCGGCCAGGGTGAACTGCAGCGGGATCCTCATCACGAAGCAGAGCAGCGCCGTGGCGAGCAGCAGCGCGTTCAGCGCCACGCACAGAACCAGGAAGTTCTTCAAGACGGGTCTCCACTTCACGAACTTGCTCGGATCCAGAGAATCGTAGCAGATCTTGCCCCCCAAGGCGTTGACGCCGCACAGTATCAGCCCGGCGACTATGAGCAGGTTGGGCAGGAAGTGGCTCTCGTTGTTGTCCATGAGCTCGGAGCGCTTCCGCAGCTCCACCTTAAAGAACAGCCCCATGGCGAAGACCAGGACGCCGGCCATGACGGCGAACCAGTACATGAACCAGACCGTCTGAGCCAGCTTCACGCGCTTCTTCAGGTCGAACTTGACCAGCATCAGAGCCATCGTTCGACCGGGGGGGGTGCGTGGGAGAGAGAGAGAGTCGACAGACGATCCGGGGTTCGCAGCAGGTCCAGTATTTCCCGATCGTCCCTTAGTTCAGGTGAAACGGACGCCGCAGAGCTTCCCGGGCCTCTCTGGTGTCGCAGGGTCTGCTTTGGGACGGTCAGCTTAGCCCGTAATCCATCCCACGGCGACGGAGCAGAGGCGAAGAACCCAGGCGGGCTCCGGAGCAACACGCACAGGAAGATTTATTTCCCCCGAGCTATCGCCGATCCCATCTCGACAGCAGCTTTCAGAAAAGCTTTACTTCCTTTCCGCCCACCCTAAAACGTTACACCGGCGTTTTCTCTCCTTCGACACCCGGGCGAGGGTAACGCCCGACTCTCTGTCGTCCCGGTGGATGTGCGGACGATTAAGCTCGAAGGTGCAGCACGTCACGATAAGCCCTCGTAAGCGGGCCTGATCCAATTTGGAGAAATCCCACCACACGAGATGAGCCCGGTCGGAAGCCGCCGCCCGGGGGACCGGAACCGGGTTGGAGCGTTCACGTGGGCGTGGCTTCCCCCGATCGAAGTTATCCAATCGAATTACTCTACGCCTCAATATATTTGACATTCATCGTACCATGTTACTTTAATTAATATACATTTCCAACAGAACCCTGATTAAAATTTTCATCAAAAAGCTTCTTTGACTTTTGGCTTTTACAGATTTTGCACATTTTATTTATTATACATGTTCCAGGGCACAGACCATTATAAGTCAACAACAGGCCTTTAGAAAGTTTGAAAAATCCATTCCAGCCTGAAATAAATAAGATATTTAATAACATTTACCCTTCTTTAATAATACCGTCGTCGCTTTTTTTCCTGCGAGACGATTGGCTGTTTCTACTGTCCCTCCACGCAGGCGTCCCAGTCCGTCTTCCTGTCCGCCTCTGGAATGACAGTCCAGTTCGGCGAAGGCGTTCCGGCGGCGAGCCAGTTGAAGTCGTCCACCTCGCTCCAGTTGTTCCGCCCCCGGTCCAGACCGGACGCGAGGAAGTCCTCCTCCAGGGTGGGGTACGACCAGGAGAAGGGGGCGACGCTCACGCCGCGGCAGTCCTCGACGATGGCCCGGCTGGTGACGTGCAGGTACACCCGCGTGTCCGTGGCGTTGTGGGTCCGCAGCTGCTGGCAGGGGAACGCCAGCGTGCTGTTTCTGCAGCGGTCCACGAACACGGAGCCGCTCACGGGCCCGCAGAGGATCTCGCAGCCGTCGATGTGCTTCAGGTGCAGCGTGCTGGGGGAGCCGAACAGACGCACCCGGCAGCCGGTCAGGTGGGTGAGCAGCACGTCCCGCTTCCGGATCTCCTCGGCCGTCTTCGTCAGACTCACGCCGTCCATGTTGGAGAAGCCGCACTGCTCGGGAGCCGCGGCCGCACCCGGGTTGGCGTTCCCAGAAGGGGCAGCCGCCGCCGCAGCAGCAGCAGCAGCAGCAGCGGGGCTTGTAGCGGACCCGGACCCCCCAGGTGCAGAGGCCTGATCCGTGGCTTTGGAGCGGGCCCGGAAGCCGAACTTCTTCTTGGGCAGGCCCTCCTCTCTGGTCTCTGCCAGGGTCCTCTGGAGCTTCTGGAGGTCAGCCTGCGCGGTTCTCAGGTCGTACTGGGTCAGAAACGCGACGCTGTCACTCAGAAACTTTTGGAGCTGAAGCATTTTGGCCGTCGCCTCCTCCAGCGTTCGCGTCACGGCGGCCCGGTCAGCGCCGGCGCAGCTGGACGCCAGCTCCTCGATGGACGCCCGCTCGGCGTTGAAGGTGCTGAGGAAATAGCCGCTCTTTTCCTCCGCGACCGACTCACTCTCTTTGGCCTCCTTCCTCCGCTCGACGTCCTCTAACCTCGTTCGGTGCCGTTTCTGAAGTCGCTTCGTTACCTTGTCGGCATTGCTTTCGCCGGTACCGTCAGGATCCTGCTTAACTCCGGTCACCGCATCCATGTTGTTCAATTGTCAGTAAATGCGGAAGTGAGTCGCCGCATTTTCTTCTTCGTATTTATTACGTGTGTCGCAAGTAATAAACACCGCCTACCGCCACCTGCCGCATCGGAGGGCGTTTGCAGTACAGTAATAGCAAAAACAAAGTACTGTTCTGTACAGTAAAACGTGTAATGCCTTTGTAATTTATGTTTAATTTTATGCATAGGCAGAATTTTGCGGAGAGCGGAATTTAAATTATTTTATCCTTGTTTGATGTAGGATAAAGTTCTGTTTTATTCAGTTTGTCATAAAAATATAAAATAAATTCAAATAAAAAATGTTTGCCTGTTTCCACAACATTTCCGTTGTTTCCTGGTGTGCACTATTTCCTGTTTAAATATTTATAATTATTGTTAATAGTTATTGCAATATTATGTTTGTTTATATTACATTTATAATCTGTGGTGGCATAGGGTTAAGGGTTAAACAAATGCAATACAATTAGAGTATTCAATTCTTTTTCTTTTTTACAAATTAAACTACACAAACTACAGCATTCACATTTAATCGTGCAAAAATAAAATTAAAACGTGGGTGTGGTCTGAAGCTAGAAAACGCATTTCGTTACCATGGTTACCACTGGGCAACTTCAAGGTGTGACACCGACACAACAGAGGTCCGCCCTCTACCGTCGACAAAGATTAAATGTAAAAAAAAACAAAAAACCTTTATCTGCAATTCACGGGTCAATGAAAGATGATATCATAACTGACCAAAAAATATATATAAAAATGTGTGTTTGATATTGGTTTGTTGTTGTTTGTGTATATTCTATTATAATTCAAGCAGTCGGTTGCCGCCGCTGCGGACGGGCGATTTGGGTTGTCTTGTTCTGTGCACTACCCCAACAAACCCGTGCGGCGATGGCGAGGAAACCCCGTTGACAAGGCACTGCTTTTTCATGACGGTGAGTTTCCCTTTGAGTGTATTATAATTTTGTGATAAAAATTTCAAGGAAAAAACACACACAACCTCCTTCCTCCCTTCCTTCAGGGAGGGAAGAGAGTTTGAGCGGAGAGGAAAATCTATCCGAGAGAGAACAGGGACAGTGAGAGAAATATATGAGTGGGAGAGGGAGAAAGAGGAGGAGGAGAAGGAGGGGGGAGAGCAAATTAAAAGTTGCCAAATGGAGATATTGGGTTTCAAGAGGAGTGAGACAGGAGTCAAGGCTTCGCCTCTTTTAGTCGTCTTTGTGTTTCGCCAATCGGGATTTAAATGCGCGGCTCGACGCGGCCGTGTCCTGCAGCATTTTCGACGAGTGCTGGCGGACGCTTCCGAAACAGGCGTCGTCGACTCCGCCGGCTAGCTAACCCGAACAGGCCGACGTTTTGCCGACAAAATGCCGCGGAGCGTCTTGTTCGGGAGGCTGCTCGCCCGGGAGTCCCCGGCGCGCAACGCACCGGTTCGACATGTCCGAGTCTAATGTGACGTTTTCGTGCTGGCAAGACGAGCCAAATGGAGGACAAATGAAAGCCTCCCCAGCAGAGAGAGAAAGACGAGCGTCAGCGTCGATCAGCCACAGGCGGGGACGACGGGCGTGTTTTTTTTTTTGTGTGCTGCTTCAATGCGATTATCGCTCCGTCGATTCGGTCTATTTTTGGAAATAAAACTTCCGAGCTGTACGTTAGCTCGCTTACTACGCCGATGGCGACGGCGGGAGCGGGATTGCGACGGGGGGCTAGCTTGTTTGGCGTCGAAGCACACTTGCCAGGGACTGAATTATTGCTCCGAAAGTGAACAATATGTTGAAACGTAGAGACAAATATGGATTCATCTCGACCACAATGAGAAAAGCGGCGACGAATTTGTTAATTCAGTGCTATTTGTTTTTCCAAGGAAATTAAATGCGAGTTTTTGACGGCTTGCAGTTTTATGCAACGTTAGCTAGCGCTAGTTTTAGAGCTACCAACTCCACTTCTCTGGATATAGTTTTATTTTCTTATGGGGAGATATTTCATTTATGCATTTCCAAACAAACAGAGTGAAAATAAGTGTTAACAGTCTTTCGTTTCCTTTTCGCGTCAAATCGCCATTTTCTTCCGTCGTCGGACAACAAGAGACTTAGAGGAGAAAATGGAGTCTGTTTTCGCGTCACAAAATCACTCCGGATTCTGGGACATTGCTTTTATTTTTTACTTTGGTTTCTCTTCATTCTTATGTCATAATGCTAACAATTGAAGCACACAATCATGCCCTGTAACCACCGTCCTTTGTTGTCCCTGAACCAAAGATGGCGACTGGCCGTGAAGACGGCCTCGCGTCGCGGCCGCGGCCATTTTGTTGCATTGCAGTGTGGGGGGGGGGGGGGGCGTGTCCTTCAGTACTCCACGAAGCTAACGAGCTAAAGGCTCAAAGCAGAGGAGATTGCTGTGATGACCTAAATGTTTCACACACCGATTCCATTAAAATGGACAAACCTGAAATAAATATATATTATTATGTTTCTTGTGGGCCAAGACGGCTGATGAATGATGAATATATTTATTAGATAGAATGTTAGAGTACAAGTACAGTCACACGGTAGCATGTATTACAGTACAAATAAAGTCAAACATCCTGTCTAAGAGGAGCATTTCAAAAAAGCCCTTGCGGTCTTGTTTCCGTTGAAAGTCCTTAATACATAAATCATCGACATTTAACAATACAAATAAAAATAAAACCAATATTCAATACCTCAATTGGTGCAAAGTAACATGAGAAAAATAAAATGATTTTACACCACCGGT
>NC_090917.1:1503540-1516392 GCF_040956055.1 Brachionichthys hirsutus
TGAACGGATCCTCTCCAGCTGGACCGTCCCCGTGTTTTCATGCGTCCCGTTATCCCCCCCTTTAAACGTGGAACTCGGACACGCCCCCACACGCCGAGAGAGACGTGGGGAACGGCCCCCCCGGGGTTCAGCGTGCGGTTCGGATTCGGATGGGCCCCGTCAAACCCACGGCGCCGATCAGAAGCATCCCCTGCTCTGGAAACGCGTGAAGCGGAGGAAGCGGCGCCGAGCCGACCGGACGCCATCGACCGCTCCGAGCGCGGTGCGTGCGTGAACGCTTGCGAGCGTAAAGCCGTTTAACTCCGGATCAACATTCCAGCGCCGATCGACCCTTATTCCCCTTTTCTGTCCGCACCGGCGGATCCGAGCAGCACGCCGCCGGCGTCCCCCACGCGAACGCTCTCCGGACCGCAGCTGCGCCCCCCCCCCCCATCCCCCCCGCCGTCACGTCAGCGTGTTAGGAACACACGTGCCGACAGCAGACGCGGCAGCAACGGCGGCGAGAGGCGCAAACAGGAAGCTGACTCAATCACATGTCTGACCACGCAGGAGAGAGAGAGCGAGAGAGAGAGAGAGCAGATCCGTTAGAGTCACGCCAAACACACGCCAAACACACGCCAAACGCACACGCGTGTGCGCGTTCCCCTCCGCCTCACCAGCTGAAACTCCCGGCACCGGTCGTAGGCGTTCTGGACGCCCGAGTCCGCCCACAGCGCCCTGATGGCCGGCAGGTACTGCAGGAAGACGGGCTTCTCCAGCTGCCCGCTGGCCATCTTGGCCGACCGGGTGTCGAACGCCATGAGGCTGTCGCCGTGGCGCTGGTTTCCGGGGTCACCCCAGGGGATGCGCAGCTTCTCCCTGGCGTCCACCAACACGCGCACACCTGGAGAGGTACGCGAGGAGAGGCGGGGTTTAAGACATGATGATGATAATTTAACAGTGGGGGGGGGGGGGGGGGGGGGGGCAGAACCTAAAGCCCCCCCCGGGTCGCCCCCCCCGGGTCAACAACAGCACCAAACCGTCCTGGGACAGCCGAACCGGGTCACCCCAGCGATCCAGCCAACAGGCGGCGTGAAACCGTCCCGGGCCGGGCGGGTGCGCTCGTTTCCTCGCCGGCCGCGTCCCCCGGCGGCGGGGCCACTGAAGGCTGGGTGTGCCGCCGAGCAGATGGAGACTGTTTATGCGTCTCTCTCTCGACCCGGCCCAGATGTGGAAACTGTCCCCCCCCCCGCCCCCCGCACCCCGCACCGACGCTACCTTTGATCACGTTGCTGTAGATGGTCGCTCTGAAGTCCTCCCGGGCCCGCTGGTCGAAGTCCTGCCCGTGGATGATCCGCATTTGCTTGAGGAACGTCGACTTGCCGCTCTCGCCCGCGCCGAGCAGCAGGATCTTCACCAGCCGCTTCACGTACGTCTTCTCCCGGGAGAGGCATCGGTCGATCTCCTTGGACTTTCGGATCTGGTCCACCTCGCCGCCGTTCAGCAGGCACACGGGCAGGCAAACTTTCAACACGGACCTGGTCGGCAGGAAATCCGCCATGTTCGCACAAACTTCATCGATGCTAATTTGATGCGCGTTCGCGCGGCCGCAGGCACGAGACCAAGCCCCTTCCCTAAACTCAGGAAGTAGCGTCGCTCTTGTTTACATCGACGTTAAACCGACTTCATTCCGAATTATGTGCGACTCAGGCAGACATAAAGTTTTTTTGTTTTTAATCTGAAGCATAACACGTCTCACCGCAAACAAATATAATTACACGAGGGAAGTTTTTTAGTAAGAATACAGCTTCGTAAACATAAACAATTAGCATTCTTATCGGCGTTGCCGACGCAGCTGCTTGATTTGGAATAAACGGCTCATATTTACAGAACAGAAACTAAACGTGAACGCGCCACGACAGCGATCAGCTCGTTGACTCAAGTGATCGTTTCCTGTTCGATTGATTTGATGAGGCAATGTCGCCCTCTGTTGGCTCAGTTCCGTAAATGCGCAACACTGTTTGCATGATGCCAAATGCTGCGCTGTGATTGGCTGATACTCCTTTCACTTAGTGATGCTGCCTTCAATAAAAATTAGGAATTTTTGATGTTATACCTGAACGCACTTGTAATAAAAATAAATACAAGAAAAACACGTAAAGTTCGGACTTTTGCTTTGATTTATTTTTTTGCACTCCTCAAAATATACATGAGACGAATATATAAATCTTTTTTTTTTTATTAAATTGTTCTCATTTCGGTTGTTTTAATGTCACACCACTGAATTATATTGTGAATTTTAATGGTTGATTTTGTTAAGTAATATAATAAATATTTCACAGCAAAATAAAATATTCATAACGTCCAAGTTTAACGCGGTAAATTAGAATCTAGCAGCGTTTTAACTCGCTTGTTCTCAAAATGACGACCTTTTGTGGGGGACACCTGAAGGCACCATCGGTGTCTATCATTGCATTTCCCCCGAAGGATCCCCCACAAACACGACATCGGGCCGACAGGCGACAACAACACCCGGTTCTGTGAGAATCACAGGAACACCGGAGGACCATGACCGTTCGGAATACTCTCCGGGATCACGGGCAGAGGTTCCGACCGAGGATGGCTTCTCTGAACAAGGTAAGGCTGCATGCGTGGATGCTCTCAGCCTCTCCCAGCCATGCAGGCGGTACCTGCAGACGCACCTATCGAGGGGTCACTTTAAATTAATTATCTCATGCATCATAATTTGCATTAGCGTCTAAATCTGTCTCCTTTCAGCACCTCCAACAAATACAATAATAATAATAATAATCATAATAATAAAAAAGCCAGGTTTTCCATTAGGGATGTAAATCTAACTTTTAGCTGTGGAATAAAACATTTGACCATCAGTCAGTAAGAATCAAACGCAGGTAAACGTGTCTGTCTGTGTTTTGCTGCGACCTTTCCCCACTGATAAGGTCATTCCGTTTTAATAAGCAGCAGTAAGCCTGGATCAGTATCCGTATCTACGCCGACCCGCCGCTGGGAGGAAGTTAATCCAAGTCATTGTGTTTCAAACTGCAGAACGTTCCATTGTCTGAGCTGGACCTTTTTTTTTTTTATTGCTGAGAAATAATATTTAGCAGAAAATGTGCGCAAGATTTTTGTGCCACAAAGAATGCTTAGAATCTATTTATCCATCACCGAAGATGCCCCCCCCCCCTGTCCTGAGGAAATCTCCTACCCGGGAGAGCATTCTACACACACACACACACACACACACACACACACACACACACACACGCACACACAGTCAATCACAGCCAGGCAGGACTTCCTGCTTACTGGCGCCCACCTGAGCTGTGGCATCAGAGGATATGATAACTAAGAAAACAACCCCGTTGGAGGCCGGCGGTGACTCACTGCCTGCCTCCCACTCAGGGCAGACAAAAGCCGTGACATCAGGACATGAAAACAATCCTCCCAGCGCCCCCTGGCTGTTTACGCGGAACGGTTCTGCAGTTTATGTTCTCAAAAGTGGACTATTTGGTGGCGTTCCAAGCATTCGCGGCTTTATCAACAGTTCTGATAAGCGTTGCCACTGTTCTCCACAACATGTTGACCTTTGCTCCCACATCACCTCCTTCAGTCGGTTGTCGCGGTAACGTCTTCTCTCTCCTCGTGATATTCCTCTGCAGGCGGAGAAGGTCATCCTGGAGATGCAGGATCCCAAAACGGGAGTGAAGTCCCAGCCTCAGAGACTGGTTATCACAACAATACCACACGCTATCACAGGTAAACAGGATGCACGCACGCACACACACACACACACGCACACACCACCTCCGATCAATGCACACTGGATGTTATTCGACAGCTGGGTTGAGTGATTGTGTCTGCATGGTCTCGGTGGAGGACACCAACGCTCTGGGCTCAATCTGGAGCGCTACAGATTTAATCTCCATGGCAACCCCCACGGTCTTGGAGTCAGTGAGAGGGAAAAAGTAGAGGAGGTGGAGGAGGAGGTGGATATTTGAGCAGACCAGAGGAAAAGAGAATGTAACTGTGTCAGGAAAGAATGAGGGAGGAGGAGGAGGAGGAGGAGGAGAGAGGAAGCCCGGAGTTGTACGTCATTTGCAAGCTTTGAAACTGGGACTTTTCCTTTCCTTGCCGACTTCCATCTTTCCTCCTCAGGCGAAGACATCATTGCCTGGTTAGTGGAGAGATTCCAAATAGACCGTCAAGGTGAGAATCATCTGATGGAACATGCACTACAACAGCCAGCAATTAGACTCATCCGAATCAGAGCTGCTCACGTTCCCGTCTTCCGTCTCCAGAAGCCGGGAATCTGGGCTCCATGCTGGTGGCGCTGGGATACGTCTACCCTCTACAGGAGCACAAACGCTTGGTGATCAAACCGGATCAATCCCTCTATCGCTTCCAGGTAAAGCTCAGCCGCAATCACAACGTAGAAAATATATATATATATATATATTTTACATTTAATTTCATTTTAGCTCATTTAAATCTCAATCCGCACCAAGTTTATTTAGCAAGTTTTGGTTATTAATCAAGGCTTAATGTTGATCAATTGGTCTCTGATTAAATAAAAAATATTGGCTTGATTAAATTAAATTAAAGGGCTAGCGTTTAAATGAATATAAAGTGTGATGAATGTACCCGGAGCGTTCTGCACCTGGGCTGTCAGGACGGCCATCGATCACACTTAAAAACCCGCACTGTCCCTTTAAGATCGAGCCCGGCTGTCTCCGTGGTAACATGAGATCAATCGGAGTTTATCAGCCTGTTAGCAACGTAACTCAAAAATGTATGGACGGATCTTCACGGAACTTTCAGGAAACGTAGGGAATGTCGCCAGGAACAGATGAGTCAATTTTGGTGATGATCCTGGATTTGTCCTTCCCAGACGCCGTACTTCTGGCCCACGCAGCAGTGGCCTGTGGAGGACACGGACTATGGTGAGTGAGACACATTTGTCCGTTTGGGGCGTCTCGCGCTGCTCCGTTAACGCTCCCTGTCCGTTCCGTGGCGCTAGCGATCTACCTGGCGAAGAGAAACATCCGGAAGAAAGGCATCCTGGAGCTCCACGAGCAGGTGAGCGCGAGACGCAGCGGGGAGGGGGAGGGGGGCGGGGCGTATGGGAGTCACGGATTTGGCTTCCTCGCAGTAACGGAGGTGTCATCTTATGTCGCCAGGAGCAATACAACCGCCTTCACAAATGGATGAATCATAAATGGGACTTCATCGTGATGCAAGCGAAGGAGCAGTACAGGTGGGTGGAGCTCGCGCCGAGGCGTCGGCGCCGTCCGTCAGCGCCGTCCGTCCGTCTGTCCGCTCGTCAGCATCCTGTTTGTCTGCGTGTTATTTCAGGGCTGCGAAGGAGAGGAAGAAACCGGACCGGGTGGTGTTTGAGTGCCAGGAGAGAGCCTACTGGGTGGTTCACAGGCCCCCGGTGAGGCCCCGCCCACACACACACACCTACCACTGGGCTACCTGCAGACAGAGGGGGCGTCTATGCGCCCCAGGGTATCTAATTATCTCCACCCGTGATGCCTCTTTAGCGCTGCATGTCCAGTCAGGGAGGGGGGCAGGGGGGGGGGGGGGGGGGGCGGTGATTAATATTTCACGCTGCGGCGGTTCTGCTTCTTTCCTGCATCGTGACTCAGACCACAGATTGATATGATTTATATACGTGACGCTGGAGAGCAGGACAAGCTGGGCGGAACCGCCTGTGAGGCTAGCTCATTCCCCTAGCTTCTTAATGCTAAGCTAGGCTAATAGCAGTTTGCTGATGATGGCATCCACTTCCTTTCATTCATTAGGTAAACTTCCTGTTGTTGTTGTTGTGTGTAGCCCGGGGCAGTGAGCGGCATGGACTACGGACTGGATCGAAGAATGGACCCGAACGCAGACGAGGTAACAGGTGAGTCTCACCTGTGTGAAGACGCTCCCGTCGTCCTTTCCCTCCCTGATCAGGAACTCTACCTCCATTAATCTCCCCTTTTATCCTGTCTTCTCTTTTCTCTGCTGCAGGCGTCCCCCAAGGCTCTGTATTCGTACACACACACACACACACACACAGACTGAGTTGTAACTTGATATTTGACTATCTCTTCCCCTGCAGCCCAAAACGCCAGACTTCTACGGGAGAATTGTAAGTGACATTTCCCCCCCCCCCGACCCGCCGGCGCGTCTCCGTCTCGCGTTGACGCCGCTGTCCGTCTCCCTCCTCCTGCAGACGATCTTCACCCAGCAGTCCATCATGAGGCCCAGAGTGAAGTCGTCCGTCTCCATCGGAGCGTAAGCTAGCGATAGCATCCCTGCGTTACTGAGCGCTGCAGGGGGGGGACTAGAACCCACTTCCTGTTCTTGCAGGATGGTCAAGCATTGCTCCACCTACGCCAGGCACGATCCTTTCCTCTCCAAGTGTCTTCCCAGCAATCCCTGGCTCACGGACGACGCCGCCTACTGGACCCTGAACACGCCGAGGTCAGTTCTGAGGCGGAGAGAGCGAGCGAGCGGGCGAACGCGCGATGGCGTCCGCCGCCGCGTTGAAGCCGAAGCTTAACGCCTCTTCCACGCGTCTCGTTCTACCCGACAGCGTGGAAACGCCGACGAGGATGCGCGTGGAGCGATGGACGCTCAGCTTCGGGGAGCTGCTGTCAGACCCCGGGGGGAGAAACGACTTCCGGCTCTTCCTGAAGAAAGAATTCAGCGGTATGACGGCGGGTTTGTTTCAGTCGCCGTTTTTTTTGGATGAGAGCGTCAAGAGTTTTTTGCTCTTGTTTTCTACCGGCAGGCGAGAACCTGGCGTTCTGGGAGAGCTGTGAGGATCTGAAGTGGGGCGCGGCGGCGACGATGAGGGAGAAGGCCGAACAGATCTACAAGTAATGCGTCCATGCTGCCGTGATGGATGTGCGCCAATTAGCCGACCGGCAGAGGCGTGGCTACATGTACTCTATTACACTGAGCCGTTCCTCCTCCTCCTCCCCCCCCCCGACTCCCCAGGACTTTCCTGGCGCGCGGCGCTCCTCGCTGGATCAACATCGACGGGAGCACGATGGAGGTCACGGTGAAGGGCCTGAAGCACCCGCACAGATACGTCCTGGACGCCGCCCAAACTCACATTTACATGCTCATGAAGAAGGTCAGTGAACGCACCGGGAGCAGGCTTGTGTTGGAGTTCCCTCAGGTGAGGCGTGTGTGTGTGTGTGTGTGTGTGTGTGTGTGTGCGCGCGTGTGTGTTACAGGACTCGTATGGACGCTACATGAAGTCTCCGGTGTTCAAAGACACACTGAAGAAGGCCACCTGTCCGGAGGAGCACAGGTTCAGGTGGGTGAAGTCACCGCCCCCCCCCCCCCCCCTGTCCTCCTCCTCCGCCTCTCTCCCTCTCTTCTTTTTTCCATCCCTCTTCTTTGCGTTCCTCCAGTTTGGCCCAGTTGGAGCACAATGCAAAGAATAGACGGCCCAGTCTGAGCCCCATCGCCCTGCGGCGGCTGGAGCAGGAGCAGAAGGCCAAGATGGCCGCCAACGTTGACATCACACAGGTCATGAGCAAACTCAGCAAACAGGTCAAGGAGGCGCCGCCTCCTCCTCCTCCTCCTCCTCCGACCATTACCTGAACACAAACAGGGTTTTCTCATCTTAATATTTATTTTGAGTCATTTTTTTTGTCGTTATTATTTAGTTTTCAGTGAAAGGAAACTCCTTTTTGTCGTAGTAACTGTTTAGGAGTCTCATCCACCTGCACTCATTGTTTGTTTATTAGCATTAGCGTTAGCATGCCGATGTATGTGAGCTAATAAAAGCCCATGAACCGCCTCGTGTGCGTGTTTGTCTCTCTCTCACTGTTCATTTCATCACGTCTCGCTTCTTGTCCTCTTTTGAACCATTGACGAGTCTGACCTGATTATTGATTATTGACAATAACACAGGATCAGGATCAGCGAGGCCTGGAGGCAGCTTCCGTCTAAATTATTATTTTTAATGCTGTTACACCTTCAAAGGGAATGAAAATATATCAGATAGAACATCACAAGGGTGAAGGGAGTATTTGTGTTTTACATATAGTCATAATTCTCTGTATGGTGTTTACGATGTTAGCTTAGCGAGCTAGCGGTATGACGAATCACACCCTGTGACGTCTCAGTTCGTGTTCAGCATGGAGGGAACCAGCAGCTAACCCCCCCCCCTCCTGCCCTCTGACCCGTGTCTGTTGACCTTTGACCTCACAGCTGTGCCGCTTCACCACCCCCGTCCCCCACCTCGCCGTCTACTCTGGCATCCCTGACTTTCCCTTTGCCGACACCTCGCCTTCCCATCCCTCCCTGGCGCACACCCCGGCGTGTCCGTCCCCCATCAGCGTGGCCTTGGAGAGCAGCTCCGCCTCCGAGCGGCGAGCGGAGGCGGGGTTGGGGGAGGGCGAGGGGAACCCCGCCGTTCAAGCCCCGGCGGGTGGAAACGCGTCCAAGTCCCGCGTGGCTATGTCGCTGCGGCGCCTCCTGAAGCGAGGCTGCACCTCCTCATCCATGTTTGCCAGCCTGTCGCCCAAATGCCACTCAGCCGCCGGGACGAGCAGCCGGATCCGGCCCCTCAGCCCGGCTCAGCCCGGCCCGGCGCCCCCCAGGCGGATCACCAAGTGAGTGAGAAAAGAGTCGAACAGTGTTCTGAAAGCGGAGGCCAGGATTTGGAACTGAATTTGTCTCCTTCTGTAAACTCGGAACAGTTTTTTCCAGATCAAAGTGGACATCCCTCCGGAGTGCCGCATCTACCCCATAGAGTCCGAGGACGAGGAGCAGGAGGAGGAGCACAGGGCCTCCTTCCGGGGAGGAGTGGGAGCCAAAGAGATCATCTGTCCCTGGGAGAGCCTCAACCCCCAGGGCTAACGTTTACACGGCGTTTTATGTTTTTATAAATGCGTGTCTGAGCGAGGAGAGTCGGACCCGGTTCTCGCCGACGTGTAAAACCTCTGCCTGGTGATGGATGCATTCTCCATCAGGACCGCCGTTGCTCTCTGCTTCTCCTTCATGAGGAATCCGGACTGCGGGCCGGCTGTTGAGGCTCCTCCTCCTCCTCCTTCGTCTCCACCCACCTATGAAAAACCCAGAGAGAGTAAACTCTCCTCTCCTAAAACTCCTCCTCAGGTTCTTAAAACCTTCGACCTTTCGGTCTTTCCGGGTCATGATGTTTTACAGAGACCCAGAAGGAGCGTGTGACGCTGTAGCATTTGGCTCTGTCAGTGGGTGGGCGGCAGCCCAGCAGAGTCATCCACCTCCGCCTCCACCTCCACCCAGAATGTCAGGTTTTTCCTCCTCGTGTTTCCAAAAGCAAGCAGATTCTTAGGGTACAAGACGTGAATTAACTGTCTGAATGTACTATCACGTTTACAGATGCAAGAATGTGAATAATAGCTTCAATCTGTCGTGTTATATTTGTATATTCCATGGCATGTGTCAAGTGCCTCAATAAACGACTGACTGGAGGACTCGGCCTCACGTCTCTCATTCCAGAAACAGCCCCAAACTACACACACAAACACAAACACACACACACACATAAATACTGTAATACCATCAGCCATCTACAATGTGTGTGTCCTCGTTTTACTCCACATCCCAGAACCTCAGAACCAAACTAAAGCTATCGATCGTCACTTGGAAAAAAATCAATATGTAACCATATCCAGTGTATAATTATTTTTTTCTTTTTCCAACAATCAATGAACAGCGGTCCGTGATCAACCACTAGGGGGCGGTGTAGTAATTATAATGGGACCAGGACCGCCCGTGGACTCCAGATGCATCTTCCTCATCATCATTTATCTGGAACACGGTCTGCAGATGCTGCTAAGCTAAACAGGTGTGGATGAATTTCATCAGATTTTTACCTGACAAAAGTAAAAACGTCCAATTAGTGCTGCATTCCGTCACCCTTTTTACATTTTTTTCCAGTATCTGTTTCCCGACTTGAGCTTCTGGGCCGCATGTTCAGGTAAAGAAAAAAAAAACTAAAAACTAAGCAGCATTCTAAGCAAGAAATTGCAGCCAAAAATAAAAAAGATTTATGTTGGAAAGGGAAAAATGTCCTAATATCACATTCTGACGCCGGCTGGGCTCGAAACACATTTGAAATGAAAAGCTGAAACCTTTTTTTTTGACCGTGTCAGGTGGATTTGTGGAGGACTATAATGACAAAGTCTGAGCGCACGCACAGACACGCACAAAGAGACAACGCTTTTACGCACACCCGCGTGTACAACCTTTGTCTCGTGAGAATTGGTATTAATACCTGGCAGGCTTTGAAATGTCAGCTCGCCTCAAACAAGGAACACAAAGAGCCAATTTATTTAAGGCGCTGACACTTCTCGTGTTGCTCTGCTCTCGAGCTATTTCTAATTTCAAAGTGTGTCTTTAGAACAAGGAGGAAGAGGAGGAGGAGGAGGAGACGCAGATGCAGACAGACAGACTGAACGCTGGGGACGGTGTCTGGGCCGGCAGCCAGAGACATTGCCAGTCACCCCCCCCCCCCCCAAACTGTAATTTTGCAGCACACGGGATACAAATATCCCAAATTTGGGATGATCACAAATCTGCATTCAGCCCCGATGGCCGCATTCCAATATGAGCTGGTGCAGTTTATTTACTGACCCCCTCTGCTTCCCTCTTTGTTGTCTGTCCTCTCACACACACACACACACACACACACACACACACACACACACACACACACACACACACACACACACACACACACAGAGGGTTTATAATCAGGCAGCTCTTCAGAGCTTTTGATGCTTTGTCTCTTTCGTGCGCCCCCTCCCGCCGCCGCCCTTCATCCCTCCGAAGCTTTTAGCGACTCACCGATGGATCTGAATCATCAGGTGTCTTTCGGGCCAAAGAGAGGCCAGGCAAACAGTGTCCTTCGCGTCCATTATTTTTGCAGAGAGCAAACATCCCTTTACCATCTTGCTCCTCTTCCAGTTCTCGTTTTGTCGCGTGACCGCCCACCGCGGGTCGGCAGGTTCAATATACGCTCATGAACTCGAGGTGATTGTTTTTTATACGCGTGTTCAGATTATTGATAGAGCGCAGCATCACGGCTTATGTCGGGCCTCGCCTCATCCCTGCTCAGAGTTAAGCCTCCACAGAGAGAAAGACTGGGAAGTGATGATAGCAGCCGGATCCACGAAGAGCTGGAGTCGGTGCTCGGGCGGATGCTGGGCGGATGCTGGGCGGATGCTGGGCGGATGTTAGGTGGATGCTGGGCGGATGCTGGGCGGATGCTGGGCGGATGCTGGGCGGATGCTGGGCGGATGCTGGGCGGATGCTGGGAGGATGCTGGGAGGATGCTGGGCGGATGTTAGGTGGATTCTGGGTGGAGTCTGGGTGGAGTCTGGGTGGATTCTGGGCGGAGGTGGAGCTGATTAGCAGGCATACTTTTCTATTTTCTGCAGGATAGTTCTTTTCTCTCTGCAGGATCGAGACCAGTGACCTCCTGGCTTTAGCCGCTACGTACAACACGCATCACGCGGAGCTCTGCTGACGGCGGCGGCGTGCTGCTCCTGGACGCAGTCGGGCTCTCAGGGTGACGCCGGAGCGACTTTGTTTCTCCCTGAAACTGAGTTAATCTCTGGATGTGCTGCGGCTGCGTGCTGCTGGCGCCCCCTCATCCAGCTGCTGAGATCTTCTGCAGCATCTGTCCGCTTTGGCTCGCTTCCATTCATCAGAGGTCTCCACTGCATCCACTCTGCACCTACAAATATAGACGCCCGAGTCACACGCCTCACATCTCAAACGCCTTATTTTAACGCACGCCTTTATTAATAGCGCGCGTTAAAAGGCCCGTCAGCTGCATAGTGAGGCAAAAACAGCTTCTACTGGGGGGGGGGGGGCGTTCTCTAAAACCCCGCCTGTCCCACAGCGGGAGACAAGCAGAAAAGCAAAACTGTTTAGCTCTCTGCACGAAGAGGTGGCGAGGAGGAGGAGGAGGCAGTCAGGCCTTCCTCGCTCACACTCAGCAGAAACACGACACGGTCCGGGACACACATTCGTATTCCTCTAGCTGCACGTCCAGTTTGTTCCGGATTGCTGGTGTGTGTGTGTGTGTGTGTGTGTGTGTGTGTTTGCCTTGTCGATGATCCAGAGTAAATGTGGCGGCTGTTGGCTTGTCGGCATCGATTCGATTCGATTTAAAAAAAGCTGCAAGTACGCGCGAAAAAGATGAGAACGCAATGCCATCGATTTATTTATTTATTAAAAAAAAGAATTGTAGTAAAGTTGCACGGGCTTTACTTTAATTATGACACATATGATCTATAAGTTCATTCATTACCACAGCGGAATCTCGGAGTTTTACCCTTCCATCCACCCCCACCACCTCCCGTCTAAAGTCACCTGACCGCTCCCCCCCCCCTTTGGTGAGATTCTAAAATGCATCTAAAAGTAACTGGAAAACGAAGGAGATCTTCACGCCTGCACTCACGAGGAAAAAAGCTCCTGCTGAGATTAGCATCGGCTAGAAACGCTCCACGCAGGCTGCCGACGCTAAAGTCGTACCCGTCTTTAGACGACTTCTCTTTAACAGTCACAGTAAATATAACGTCCGTCCCTCAGATTTCATGTCTCCTGTTTTCCGTCTTTCCTCTAGAAAGTCTAAGAGCGGAGAGAAAGGCGGAGATAACCCGGATTATCTGAAGGTGATATTCCAGAATATAACCGGAACAGGAAAAGAAGGCAGGACATGTGACGGGTTGAAGGAGAATAAAAATCAAGGGTATGGGAGCAAAAGCAGGTTGGCAGAGGAAGAGGAGGGGGAGGAGGAGGAGGAGGAAGAGGAGGATTTTTGCGCTGAAGTGAGTGAGAGGGAAGAGA
>NC_090917.1:1516492-1551905 GCF_040956055.1 Brachionichthys hirsutus
GGTGCCCTCCAGCCGGTCCCCCCTCCACCGCTCGGCTCTGTGAGGCTTAATATTTGGAGGTATTACCTTTTCTTAACCTGAGCGTTTTGGACAAATCAACCATGCAGGGATTTGACTCAACAAATCCCCCCCCCCCCCCCCCCATAAAGGATTAGTGGCAGTACAGCAGGAGAACTTGTGGTTCTGAATGCACGCACCCACTGCTGTACCAACCACAGTATAAAAGAGTAGCCGTAAAAAAAAATATTTACCAGCGACCAAGAATATCTAAATAATAATCCTCACTCAGTGAACCTGCTCACGTATCTTGGTTATCAATCTGTCAGGAATCCAATCCACAGATTATAATCATGTAAAACTCCAACATCCTACAACCCAGAGGACTGGAATGGTCTCCGAACACAATCCCGATCCGACTCTGTGACTCCCAGGTCGTAAATTGAAGCACATGCGAGGATGTTGAATAAGAGTTGAGGTTTTTTCTGCCACTGGGAATCTGTTCCACTCAGGATTCTCCTTTGTGGGGGGGGGGGGTTGTTTGTTTTTATTCTCCCCTTAGCACAAGTGGGTGGCGGGCTAACGGCTGCTCCGTGTTTGCATCAAAATGTAATGACACAGCAGAGACAAATAAAGAGATCTGAAGCAACAGGAAGACTTAGAAACAGGCAAGGTGTCAGATTTATGAAGGGGGTTTCTGCAGGGAGTAAAACCCACATGGGGGGGGGCTTCTCATTTTGTGTTTGAGCCTCTCCCAAAGTCTACGTTGACAGGTGCGTATCCCTCTATGCAGATGACACTGCTCGATACACATCTTTAGCGTTGTTGTATCTGAGAGTTGATCCCAAATACGACACGTGTTTATTATGTTCAAGTGTCGGAGCAATTACGGATCTGGACCGTAAAGGAGGAGCTAAGGTGACGCCCCACGTCACCGCAGTGCTGTGAAAGGAACTTATCCAACCAGGTCTGGCGTGTGTGTGTGTGGAGATGGAGAGGTGATTACAGTCATGACACTGGGGGTGGGATTATGGAGGATTACACGCACACACATGGACACACGGTGATGACACAGGAGTGCAGGGCGAACACTGATGCACAAAAGATGGGGGACGGGGGGGGGACGGATTATGAGTCAAAAACATAAAAGTCAAGCAGCTTGCATGTTTGACTTTCTCTTTCTCCTGCCCCCCCCCGTTCCAGGCAGTAGTCTGCCAACATGGCCGTTCCCAGGGGACATCGCCCCTCCTCCCCTTGGCCTCCTCTTTTCCTCCTTCCTCTCCTCGTCCTCGTCTCCTCCCCGCTCCCCTCGCAGACCCGTCCTCTCCTCCTCCACCCGACCGTCAACGTGGCGGTGGTGTTCAGCGGCTCCAGCTACCAGAGCGAGGTCAGAGGTCGCCTCAGCGGGGAAAACTTTGTCGACCTGCCGGTGGTGGTCAGCCCGGTGACCGTGCTGGTCAACGACACCAACCCCCGCGACCTCCTGACGCACCTCTGCGACGCCATGGCAACGGAGAAGCTGCACGGCGTGGTGTTTGAGGACGACGTCGGGTCGAGCGCGGGGACTCAGGTGAGAACGTTTCACGCTAGTTTGGCGTTTCAGTCGCTCACGTCTGAGCCTCCCGAAGCTGCGCAAGGCAACGTTTAAATTTAAAAGCGCTCCTCCTGTCATCTTAAATCACAAAGCGGGCGAGCCAAAGCGGGGCGACCCCCCCGTCTGCAGAGGGAGGAGGACTCAAACCGCTGACTCTAAAGTCGCTGCCTCGTATTTATGTTTGATGAGCGGCCGCCATGACAGTAAAGGCAACTTTAAACGCTGCTTTTCACTACGGTCTGAGGAATGAGGAATTTGAGCCCTTCCTGTTTGACCAGCCGACCCCCGTTTCACCCTCAGGTGGCCGAAGTGGCACAGATCCTGGACTTCCTCTCCACCCAGACGGCTCTTCCTATCATGGGCGTCAGCGGCGGCTCTGCGGTCGTCATTCCCTACAAGGTACCGTCAGAATAATGAACCCCCCCCCCCCCCCCAGCCCCCAGCTTCCAGTCTCAGACCGTTTCCACGGCAGCGTCACTCATCTTAAAACAACTTAAGTAGGTCAGAGCAGTGAAACCCGCTTTTACCAGCGGCGCATGCTGCATGCAAATATTTTGGGTGCGAGCGACACAGACGGATTTGAGCGTGCACGGAGATGGGTGGCGGACGGCAGGCGAGCGGCGCAGCTGCAGCAAAGAGGAGACACGTCATCCACATCATCATCATCATCATCATCATCATCATCATCCTCTCGTGCTGGAAGAGCGTTGCTTCATTTCCATCGTCAACACCTCCTATTTATAGATCGACTCTCACGCATAGGAAACACACACGAACACCCTCGCAGAGCAGAGCAGAGCGCAATGGATTCATTCCCCCCCACCTGTCTGATGCCAGAAGCACACCCCCCCCCCTACGAACTCCAGGACTCTATTAAACTCTTAATTGGACTCCAGGAGCGCCTCTAATTCACCCCAAACTTCAGGCCGCTCACTCTTTTCCCATTTTATCGTTCTCTCTCACCGCCTGCTCCTGCGTGGGATCACCTCCCCTCTTTGTGACCTTTGTGCGTCACGGAGGTGCTCGTGACCCCCCCCCCCCCCACCGGATCTCCTTTGGAGGCCGCTGTCAGGTGGTTCTTGGTTCTGTTTATTCATTCTGATTCAGTCTCTGCCGTTTAACACAAAAGTGCAGATGGCGTTGAGCCGAGAGCCCGGAGCTGAGTGACGGCGCTCCACAGAGGTCTTCCTGTCGGAGGCCTCGTTCAGCCCCCCCCACCCCCCCTTGCTCCTCCGCTCTGCTCTACACTCTGTGGCGTCTCGCACAATGGGACAGGTGGATGGATGGAGAAAGACAACGCTTCTCTCCGCGGATAAAAGAGCTGAACGGCGCCTGATTATCAATAGCCTGACGACGGCGAGCGTCTTTGATGGGCGCGTTTTAAAAAGATGCCACTTATTTTAGGGTTCCTGTCTCAGTGATCCGTCTCTTTGGGAAGGAGGGAAAGAGGCAAAGATGAAAAGACTGTAGGGAGGAGAGGAAGTTCGTCTTGTGTCCGACACACGCAAACCGAGAGGAGGAAATGAAAGAGAGAGAGAGAAAAGAATGGAAGAAAAAAGATGAAAAGACTTTAATAAGGTGTGTGTGTGAGAGAGAGAGAGAGCTGGGGGGATCATTAGGGGGCACTGCATCCAGATGTTGAGTCATGGATTAGAGCGAGAGAAAAAGGGCCAGGTGACCCACTCATCCTGCCCCCCCCACGGATTAAACCTCTGTGATGGGGGGGGGGGGGGGGGGGGGGTGCTTTGTTTTGCAAACAGGGAATAATTAGCCGCCTCCTCCGTAGGCGATGGCGGTCTGGAATGGTCGCCGCCTCTGGACGTGAAGCTGAGAGCGTCCAAGCGTGTAAAAACCGTTTATTACAATTTACAGCCGAAAGTGGAAGACGATATTTCTGGGTCCACAGTCTGCGGCTGTGATGCTAAAGTCACGCTCTGTTTGTGTCGGCGCCGCTCATTGGATCAGAGCGCCCGTTTCTTTTTTTTTGGACATTTATATCTGACCTGCTTTCTCCACTCGTCTGTCTGTCTGTCTGTCTGTCTGCCTCATGACCCTGGAACTCCGTAAACGGGTCAGGATCGCTGGGAATGGGAAAGGCGCATCAATGGCCTCTGGGTTTCACACCACGATAATTACCCTACAGATAATTTACAGATTGCCTACTGTATCCGTACCGGGAGCTAATTTCACAACCCTGTCGTCGGCTTGCTTCCGCCGAGGGGAAGCCGAACGCCGTCATATATTTCACCTGAATACGTGTCAGAGAAAATTCCCGTTTCCACCCTTCTGAAGCTTTTGAGGGGATAAACCGGCGCCTGGAGACGCCGTCGCGTCATTCATCTTTAATCCCCTGTGAAAGACTGTTCCCCACGAATAAATATGAGCATCTCTGACTCTTTCCAGGCGGACGGATCCTCCTTCCTTCAGATGGGAGCGTCTCTGGAGCAGCAGGTCGTCTGCATGTTCAAGGTAGAAAAAAAAAACGTGAATAAAAAGGTTCTATCTCGGCTGCCGTACCATATTCCGTTCACCAGCTGGGACCACTCAGGCGATTAACGCCGCGTATCGGAGGGGAATCCCTGATCTGAAGCTCTCTGGACAGATTTCCGAACTAATAGAATAGATTGTACGAACTCCCGCGGGATCAGGAGGCTTAAACGGAACAATGTTTTTTGGGTCAACATGATAATCCAAATTAAATTCACTCAAAACAATCATTTGGAGATATTTGTGGTGAAATGCAAACTCTTCCACACGGTCCTGCCACGCGACCCCAATTTGACCTTTCAGGTTTTCCCAATCAACACCTTCATCCACAGAAGCTAAGCTAACCAGCTAGTTCCAGTAGAGAGTATTGATCTTTCCATTAGCGGTCCTCGCAACCTGACTGATTTATTTCTACCCCCCCCCCGTTTCAGATTATGGAGGAGTACGACTGGGGCGAGTTCACGGTGATCACCAGCTTGTTGCCGGGATACGACACCTTTGTGGACATCGTGCAGTCGTACACGGACACTTCCTATTTCCTTTGGAATCTGGAGGACGTGCTCTCTCTGGAAATGTCCGTCGGGTCGAACGAAGTGAAAACCAAGCGTCTGCTACAGCAGGTAAGACGGGATGCGCAAACTCTGGATTGGGTTGCGCCCTCTAGTGGCCAGTTTGTCTTTGCTGGAGTTGGTTTGTCCCTCTGTTTGCGGGGATTACACTGAAACACTCCCGAAAGTCGAAGCAATGAATTTTCCGTCCGCAGGTGGACTCTCAGGTGTTGCTGGCCTACTGCTCCTACGAGGAGGCGCGGTACCTGTTTGAGCAGGCAGCCGAGGTGGGCCTCCTGGGCCCGGGCTACATCTGGATCCTCCCCAGTCTGGCCGTGGGAAACCCAGACGTCACCCCTCCTGTTAGCTTCCCGGTCGGCGTCATCGGAGTCATTACGGACCAGTGGAGGAAGAGCTTGCGCCAGAGGGTGAGGGAGGGCGTCGCCATCGTGGCGAAAGCCGCCGAGAGCTTCAAGAAGCAGCACGGCTTCATTCCCGAGGGGCGCGGGGATTGCAACAACCCGGCCAGACACTCGGACAACGTTCTGTTCAGGTGAGGAGCCCCGACGCTTCCCGTTAGACGTGGTTCTGGACGTGGTCGTGGACCAACGACCGCTCACGAACGCCTTCTCGCGTTGCCGTGGGTTGCAGACACATGCTGAACGTGACGTGGGAGAGGAAAGACCTGTCGTTCAACAGCCAAGGCTTCCTCACCAACCCCTCCATGGTCATCGTCGCTCTGGACCGGGACAGAATCTGGGACAAGGTAAACCCGACGAGCTGACGTTGCGGGCTTTGCGTTATTATGGCTTTGCATCCCCTTCCCTCGATCCCTCCCCATGGCGGGAGGTTCAAATCCTCTGACCTACAAACACAACAACAAGGTCGAGCCCGGCGGAGACATTTTGGCAAAAAGCCGGCGGAGGGAACTATCGATGGCGAAAGCGCTCTCTGAACAATAGGTGACATTTGAAGGCGGGATTTCAAATCGATATAGCGGCGTGCCTGCTGACGTTGTAGTCCCCCCCCCCCCTTGCACCCCGATCATTGTATTTTCGCTCCTTTTACATGCACACACACACTTTTGAAGCCCGAGGGGGGGGGGGGTTATTACCAACGTGCGACCAGGCCTGAATGTAATCTCTGAGCTCTAGAAAGACCGGCCTACCTTATCAATGTCACCTCCTGGAATACGTGCGCACATACGTGTGTGTGTGTGTGTGTGACATGGACATGTTGAAGTGCGCTTGGTTTTATGCATGTGTCGATCGTAAATCGAACTTCATGACATCCTGGTACTTTAACATGTTTTTCATCATCATCATCATCATCATCTTCATCCGGAATAATTTGAATGTGAATATGCAGAGTTAAATAAATAACTGCGTAGCGTATAATTCCCCCCTAAGCACCCCTGTGGTTCTGTGCCGCCCGCCTGCTCTCCTCCAAGGTGGGCACATTTGGCCGGGGGATCCTCCAGGTCCGCTACCCGGTCTGGCCTCGGTACGGCAGCTTCCTGGAGCAGGTGTCCGACGACCGTCACCTCACCGTGGCGACCCTGGAGGAGCATCCCTTCGTCATTGTGGAGAACGTGGACCCGGGAACCGGAACGTGCGTCCGCAACACGGTGCCCTGCAGGCGCCAGGCCAACCGTACGGCGAGGTAGGCAAACGGCCTGACACATCTGTAGTCCTTTAAGCGCTGAGCGCCGCCAGTAAAGAGGAGGAGGAGGAGGAGGAAGAGGAGGAGGTGTGAATGAACTATTAATCTCGTTGGCTGTGACGGACAAAAGGGTTGTTTTCCAGATCGGAAGACCCGAATCGCTGCTTAGAAACAACTTTCTGTTAATATTTATTCCGGATTAAAGCCCAAAATCAGAGTCGATATTTCAGATACTTCTGACTTTTTCCCTGAATTGACTTTAATCATAAAGAGAGCGACGTAGCGGCATATTGATCGGCAGTGAAGATTTATCGCTCCAACGCGGGACAGCTGTTATCCCATCCTATCCTCTTTCTGTATCTCTTTCTCCCGGGCCCGGCGTGTTCCATTTGGAAGGTGACCAATGAGCTAGGAGCAGAGAACGAGGTTGGAGGGTGGGGGGCAGTTAATCCTGCCGTGCCGTTTGAGCACCTTCCCCATCGGAGCAGATGTTTAGCGTGATTAAAAGCGTTTTGTCTACCTCATTAAATTCACGTCTTCGGACAGATGATGGCCTCTTTGGCCGGAACGCTAAGCCTCCCTCTGTCCTGATTAACAGCAGGAGGTCCACGCTGAAATCCGGGCCCGGTCCGGATGTGTCGGGCCCGGCCCGGTGGGACACCTGCAGCCGCCGGACACCGATCACACATATCGCTAAACTTCGGCGGAGCGTTCCTGAACATTCCTGCTTCCGGATCCGCTCCCGAAGGGGAATCAAATCCGAGCCCGTCTTATGCCCGGCCCTCCCGTCTCATTTCATGAAAACCCGGTTTCTTCGGTTTAATCCTGCCGAGAGACGCTTGAGAAAAACACGAGCATCTTTGCAGAGGGCACAAAACAGTGATTTGTAATTTATTTATCTTTTGTGCATTTCCGTTCGGAACTCTTCGGATGAGTCACCGGGTGCCGCAAAGAAGCCAAGCATCTGCCTCGAGGCTGGATGCGAGGCGTTTAGCTCCTCCCTCCGGTCCCCCCCGTTAGCTCTCCGGCTCAATGTTGTGCTACGAGTTCCCGTACAGGTGTGACATCTCTCGGGTCATGTGACCTGGCGTTAGCCTTTGCAGCAACATTATGCTTCTAGTTTGTTCTTCTAGCATCGTCGCTAGTGATGGCAACCTCCTCCTCCTCCTCCTCCTCCTCCCGCTCCTTCCATCTGTCCTCCTGTGCTCCTGAACACTAAAGCCGCAGCCCTGCGAGGCCTCCTTGTTGTTTCTCCTCATGCTCCCCGCCTTCTGTTCACCTGAGAGTCCCTCCTCTCCGTCTGAGACTCCCTCACGGCGCTTCCCTCCACGCTGCACTAGTTTCTGGGCATTCTGCAGCGAACTGTGGAAGGATACTGCGCAACACGCCTGTGTGTGTGTGTGTGTGTGTGTGTGTGCATAATGACGACAGGTGTTGAGATCCTGCAGCAGTTAATTAGCGTAGCTTCATGGAGTCCTGTGAAAGCAGCCGGTCTTTCTAAAGCGTTAAGTTTTGTATAAATCTCGAGTCGATCGCGCTCTTCCCGACTCGGCGTTTCACGCTTTCGCTCACGTGCTATTTCTGAATCAGTCTCTTCTGCTGCCTCGCCGGCATCTGTGTGACAAAACGCAGCACGACTGCGAAGGTAGAACACTTCCCGTCCGGTCAAACCTTCGCCGTCCTCCGTTGCTTTCAGCGCCCCCCCCCCCCCCCCCCCCGTTGTTTATCAGTATTATTATTTTTGCTGTCCTTCTCTTGTCTTCTTCTTCACCCCATTAAGTCGCGAGGCCACGGAGAGGAAGTGAGCGTCTCTCACATGTCTCACACCTTAATGGCCTTTGATTAGAGGCCGCCGCCGCCGCCGCATCACTGAGTGCGTGCGTGTGTTTGTGCACGTGCACGTGCGCTCTTTGAAGGCATCGTCTTGACGTTGATTGCAGCCAGTGAGCCGGCCGTCGTTGGTTCTTTCAACATATTTAGACTCTCTGAACTGCAGCAAACAGCTTCAGAGCTAAAGATAACAACCGTCCCGGCTGTCAGCGGGTTTCTGATCACAGGATGGAACAGAACTTTACTTACTGTACCCCCCCCCCTCCCCCTCTTCTTCCAGTATCATCGGCCACCCCGAATCCTACACCAAGCTGTGCTGTAAGGGCTTCTGCATAGACATCCTGAAGAAGCTGTCCCGCACCATCAAGTTCTCCTACGACCTCTACCTGGTCACCAACGGAAAGCACGGCAAGCTGGTCCGTGGGACCTGGAACGGAATGATTGGGGAGGTGAGAGTCGTGTGAAAGCAAGGGAACACCTTAAGTGTTACCAAGACGGAGCAGTTCTAATGGCCGGATGCTCAGATGGGGAGACAGATATTGTTTCACATCTCTGCAGCCGGACGTTAGGAAACGTTAGCAACGCAAACTGTTTGCTTCAGCATGGCTCACAAGTTTTTTAAAAAAAGCATTGCTCATGAAATTCAAAATTTGCTCTCCTTTCAGCGAAGAAGAGCTCGGCAGCGTCCTACGGGACGGAGGGAAGCGGGTTTTGTTGTGATGAAATCCACCCATTATACAGGAGCCAAAAATAGTTTGATACGAATGCAGATGAAATGCAAAGGAGGCGTGGCTTTAAGCCGCCGACCGCTGTCAATGCCTCGCCGCGTTTTCCCTTCACCGCCGCCGCCGCGTGCGTTTCTCCTCTCAGGTGGTGTACAGACGGGCCGACATGGCCATCGGCTCGCTCACCATCAACGAGGAGCGCTCGGAGATCATCGACTTCTCCGTGCCGTTCGTCGAGACGGGCATCAGCGTCATGGTGGCCCGGAGCAACGGGACGGTCTCCCCGTCCGCCTTCCTCGGTACGGAAGCGATGCGTCGGTTTGTGTTTCAGTCTCGCAGGTCTTTTCCTGCAGCTCCCTTTGTCGTGCATGTCGGCCATGTTGCTCCCACCTTCCTCCTCCACTTTCTCCCGGGATGGCCTACTTAAGTAAGTTCTGTCTCTGCAGACGCTTCAGGAAATTCCCATTAAGCTTTTATCCCGCTGATAACTGTAGCCTACAACTAAATCCCCTTATGCACCGCACACACACACACACACACACACACACACACCTAAATCCCTTTTTGCAAAACCCAAACAACAAAATTCAGCACATAGTTCTGAGGAGTGACTTTCGGTCTCCTGACTCCTCCTACTGCGCGGCGGCCTCCTTCCATCCCAGCTGGAGCGACTGACTTTAATCCTTCCTGTTTCTCCTCCCCCCCCCCAGAGCCCTACAGCCCAGCGGTTTGGGTCATGATGTTCGTGATGTGTCTGACCGTCGTGGCGGTGACAGTTTTTGTGTTTGAGTACTTCAGCCCAGTCGGGTACAATCGCAGCCTGGTCAGCGCCAAATGTGAGTTTTTTTTTTTAATTTATTTTGCCAGAATTTAGCCGTCTGTCAAGTTTCAGACGGATCTTGATGACATTTTCAGGAAATGTTGGGAATGCTACCAGGATCAGATGATGATGATCCAGTTAACATCCAGGTTTCTGTAAATGGAGCTTCAAAATCTATTCCTCAATATCTCGGTTGATTATTGACCGATGTTTATGGAAATTGACGACTGAATTTCATCCCGCTCAGATATGGATTGCAGATGTTATCATGATTTTTCAAATAATGGGGGTGCACATTTGCATTTGGGGGCTGCTGTGCATTTAATATTTAATAGAGGCAGAGATTTCTAACAAGCTTAATTTTATAGCTGAGTCGATTCCACACCGCAGCAAATCAACGGGTTTGTTCTATCTTTAATTCCTGAGGAGACGGATCCAGTTTTGTGGGATTGAGGCGCTTGGCGGAGGTCTGTGCTCTTTATGATGGATAAAGACGTTCAAATTTACTTTTTTAAAAGTCAGAAAATAACCGGAAGCTTAGAAGAAGAAAAAAGGATGCATGAAATATAATTTGCTAATTTTAATGCCAAACCCGTTTCAGAAAAAGTTCCTAAAGGGGATTATAGAGACAGAGCTAATCAATCCCAGAACGTGGCGCTGAGAGCGCCCGCCTCGTCCCCGGGTCTTAAAGGTCATATCCCCTTTTTTAATTACCAGCTGCTGTAATCAAACGCTGATGGATGGCGGCGGCGGCACCCTCCGTGTCTGCGCAGGAGCAACGGTGACGGGGGGAGCGGTGGGAGCAGGCGGCGGTCCCGATATTCTTCAGTTCGGAAGTTTGTAAAACGGCATCAGTTAGAATCCGTAGAGAAGAACCCTGAACATAAATCTCTGAGAGATACAGAGAATGCTCAGAGATCACATGAAGGTCTCATCTCTCTGGTAACCATGGAGATAGAGTTTCAGCTTTCCTTTTTTTGTTCGAGACCAAAAACAATAGGCGGAGCAGGGCGGGGCAGAGAGGTGGAGCAGGGGAGGCGACCTCCGTGACTGTCCTCTCTCCTTCTTTCCTCAGCCCCCGGTGGTCCCACGTTCACCATCGGGAAGTCCGTGTGGCTGCTGTGGGGCATCGTCTTCAACAACTCGGTCCCCATTGAAAACCCAAAAGGAACGACCAGTAAGATCATGGTTCTGATCTGGGCCTTCTTCGCCGTCATCTTCCTGGCCTCCTACACGGCAAACCTGGCCGCCTTCATGATCCAGGAGCAGTACATCGACACGGTGTCCGGGCTGTCGGACAAGAAGGTAAGAGACCAGAAAGACAATGGCAGCTGCAGATGGATTGAGGCCAGAGCCTGGCTGGGTTCACATCTCTCATGTTGAAAGGATAAGGAAAGTGTCAGTTGGGACGCTTCCGGTTAATAAACGCTCTAAACGTGACCCTCTTATTGGCGTCGAACAGATGTTTAAATAACGTTTCCAGCCTGTTCGCTTACATTTAAATTTGTTTTCTGCTCATTTACCGGAGGAACTTCCGCTGCGAACATAAAAGGGTTTCAGGATGAAGGCTGCAGGGACCTATCCTCGGACCCCTCATCTTTTCTCGTGGGCTGATTGTGAAGTAATAGATTAATAGCGTTCTAATCCGAATCCATTCTGGTGGAAGAGTGATGATGCCATTGCAAACACACCCACACACACACACACACACACGCTCATTGTGATTGGTTCATTCATTTGCTCCAAAGGTCAGCGCCGTCACCAAGGCTAATTGGGCGCTATGGACTATTTTCTTCTGCTGATATTAACGCATCGATGGGTGAAACGTAAAACCCGGATCGGGAACAAAATGGAACTGGGTTAGGATCATCTGTAAGCAGGACATTATTCAAACGGCTGCTTTATGGCATCATTTAGAAAAGATTTATTCAGGAAGAAGTAATGAAACTGATTTCATTTAACTGAGTTGTTCCTCTTTACTATATTTTCCAACTATTCCTTCATTCTGGTTCTTTTTTCTCTCTTCGAAATTATTCTACCTTTTTGCTTCCGTCACCTTTCCTTTTATTTTTTCATCTCCTCCTTCCTCCTTTACTTTTTCTCCTCTCCTAATTTCTTTTCCCTTTTTATTAAATGTTCTCCTTTTCTCCCCCCTGATTCATTTTCCTTATTCATCTTATTTTTCTTTCATTTATTTATTTTTCCTTTGTCCTCGCCTCTGCTTCTTTTTCTCTTTTTTATTCTACGAATCCCTTCCCTTTTTATTCTCTCTCTTTCCTAACTCTCCATTCTCTGTCCTCTTTGGTCCTTCTGCTCCTACTGCACCCCCCCCCCCTCCACCCCCCCATTTCTCCCTGTTACCCTCTCTTCTTTCGACACCATCTCCCACCTCTCCCATCCCTCTCTCCTTCTCCTCCTGTCTCCCGCTCGGCTCTCGCTCCCTCCAGTCTCTCTCTCCTCTCCTTCCACACTCTCTTTACTCTCCCCTCTCTCTCCCCCTCCCTCCCTCCTTACCAAAACCTTTCATCTCTCACCTCCTTCTATTCTCTTGTCTCCCTCTCCCCTCATCCCTCATGTCTTCTCGCCCACTTCCCCTGTCCTCATCCGCTGTCTCCCTACAGTTCCAGAAACCGCACGAGCATTACCCTCCTTTCCGATTCGGGACCGTCCCAAACGGGAGCACGGAGAGGAACATCCGCAGCAACTACCTCGACATGCATTCACACATGATGAAGTACAACCAGAAGGGGGTGGAGGAGGCGCTGGAAAGCCTCAAAACCGGGTAGAGTGTGGCGACACCTTAACAGGATCTTGCCTTTAGATGAGAGTGGTTATTATCCAGCGGGTGAGACGTCCCACGAATAATGATTGTAATTTGGGTGACACAGCAGAGACTCGATGCTCTCTGTGCTGGAGCACCTTTTTGAAATGAAGGCCGACATGACGGGTGTATTTTTAGATGAGAGTCTGTCGCGTGTCAAGGTTTCAGAAAGAATGAGATCAAAAAGCTTTAAGCGACTTTACATATTTTTAGCTCCTTTTTTTTTTTTTACAAAGAGTTTATACTTTATACTTTGACATAATTCCCTGCATGGGCTGAAAATTCACTTTCAAAGGATTAAAAGCAGGTCTGGAATATTGCGTCATCCCTTTATTTCGGCCACATTAGCAACGCGCCGCTCTGGATTGCGATATCAGACTCTAGAGGGTAATTATTAATCTCATGTTTCCAGATGTAAGATTTTTAAGTCTTTGCAAATTCCGATTCAATTTGAAGTCCTAGCCGACGAACGAACTGCAACATCAGCCTGCAGGGTAGAAGAAGCCTAAAAAACCATTTTTGTGGTACAGAAGACTTATATTTAACATGCTAAAACATGCTAACTGCTCAACACTCCCTCAGACAAAGATGATCATCCCTGCGTGCAGGAAGCTGGACGCCTTCATCTACGACGCCGCTGTGCTGAACTACATGGCCGGGAAGGACGAGGGCTGCAAGCTGGTGACCATCGGCAGCGGGAAAGTGTTTGCAACCACAGGATACGGCATCGCCCTGCAGAAGGACTCCCGCTGGAAGCGCCACATTGACCTGGCGCTGCTGCAGTTCCTCGGAGACGGTGGGTTTTGCACGTTTGCATGCGTTCCTGTCTCACCGTGCACGTGAACCGCGGGACCGGCTCCGTTCCAGTCGGGTGTGTGTGGTGGATCAGCCGGGATGTGGTTTTACAGGGAAGAGTTAATATCCTGTGGAACAGCAGGCAGACTTTGGAATATGATTATCTCCATTACACACTCCTACCTCCACACACACACACACACACGCGCACGCACACACACACACGCGCTCACCTTGACAGCTGTTGGTGTGGAGTTAATACCCTCCTCCTCCCTCCCAGAGCTTAAGAACCAGCACACAATCGCTCGCAGCCACTCTGAGCTTTCTGTGATGACGTAATCAAGAGTGCATTTGTGGTCAGCGTGTGGAAGCCGAGTGATGGAACGGGCCACGTTCCCTGTAGGAGGCCGCTTGGGGGGGGGGGGGGGGCAGTTCAAGAGAAGGCCACCTGTTCGCAAATCTGGAGCTAATATGCTAGTGATTGCTAATGGTGATGTATTCAAAGACTATAAATTCACTCTAGGCCACCAGTTACTGACGAAGCGTGAGCGAGGGATGCAAACTGGAAATCCGTCTCACGTACGTCCCTTCCTGCAGGAGACACCCAGCGTCTGGAGACGGTGTGGCTGTCGGGCATCTGCCAGAACGAAAAGAACGAAGTGATGAGCAGCAAGCTGGACATCGACAACATGGCGGGCGTCTTCTACATGCTGCTCGTTGCCATGGGACTCAGCCTGCTGGTGTTTGCCTGGGAACATCTGCTTTACTGGAAGCTGAGACACTCCCTCCGCAAGTCGCACAAACTCGACTTCCTGTTGGCCATCAGCAGGGTAAGACGGGGAAATTAGCTGTTTGGAAGCGATGCTGGGTTGAGCGCGGCTTTCTTAATTGGCGTAAGAGACGTTGAGAGAGTGCTTCACTGATTTCTGCACGTCTCGTTTGTTTAGCTTTTGGCTCGCCGTAATCGCGCAGCTCGCCAACGGTTTGGTTGAGATGGAAAGACAGGCTGATTGATTATTGCGAATCTGAGCGGGTGCTTGTCTTTGCGGCGCGACGCGCTTCAAAGGCACGCCCATGGGATGATTAATGAGCGAAGATGGATCTTCATTTGCATGTAATTAAACGGTTTCATTGGAGGGTTCTTGTTAAGATGTTATAAAACGGTGCGGAATACTCATTGTGAAGGGAGGGGTGCGAAGACATATTAAAGACAAGAACTCTGGACGCTTCATCTGCAGCCAGTCTGACTCGACGTGCAGCTTGAACGGCGTTATTTGGGGACGCGGTTAAAAGTCGAAAAGCCTTAGCTGAGGTTACCGTCTGTGGACTCCAGGCTCCTCTGCCATGCAATTACACCACTGGGCCCGGATCAGGGTTTCATCAGATTAATGGCTAAATGACTATCTGAGCATTAATCCGTGTGGGGCAGCCCCAAAGGCCAAATTTAATTTGGCTCTTTTAGAATCTCACAGCCAACTAACTGGAAGCCTGGGATTTGGCAGTTTGACCATGCAGGGAGTTGCTGGTTCCGCAGGGGATGCAGGGCCATCCATACTCTTATCAGGGCATTCCTCCCAGATTTAACCCATTGAGTCCCAGGAAAATAGGCGACTGAGTCCCGCCTTTTTTATAAAAATTATTGGAGTGAGATATTAATGAAATCAGGTTTGTAATTTTCATCAGGAGATGGATTGTCATCTCGACCAGAAGCCTCACCCGTGATAGTTTCCCCTCCGGACCTCTAGGTGGAGTCAAGGTTAAACTGCTCTGTGCTAACGGTTTAATTTAATTACAATTACTAAGGTGATTTATTCTATCTTTCCATTGTGTTTCATCTCCCAGGGCATTTACAGTTGTTTCAATGGAGTAGAGGAACCTGGGCGATTGTCCGTCCTAGCCAATCCCGACCTGACCTCCAACTACGCCCAAGCAAACATGCTGAAGATGCTTCGCACTGCCAAGGACTTGGTCTCAACCGCCAATGTCGAGACTTCCCTAGACAACGCCACTAAGACCATAGAGCAGTTGAGTCGTCACGGCAATAGCTTGCCCATTCGCGTTCCACAAGTCGCCACGGAATCTGTGCCGGGAGGCTTTGCTTACGTGACGGAGAACCACTGCCCCTTTCTCCAGCACTCCCAAACCACACCTCTGAGCACTTCCTCTTTGAAACAGCAAAGGGGTGTGGCCAGACCCACGCCGCTGCGCTACACGCTCCCAACTCACTCTTCTTCATGTCTGTATGACCGTCCACTTCCTGTGTCCAGCCTAAGTAGCCCCCACCTGGCCATGAGCGAGCCACTCCCTCATCAGCACCCGCACCACTACCACACCACCGGAAGACTCTACGTAGACGCCCATCCTCACTCGCAATACATCCCCTGCCCTGACCTCCAGCTACCTGATATCTACTCCTCCCACACGGCGGCCTCTCCTCAACACCAAACAGGGTTTTCCCGACGGAAGCGGAGGTCCAAGAGTTTCCACTTTGAGGATGAGGATTTAGTGAGGAGGAAACACAGGGACCAGGAGAAGAGCGACAACAGTCCGGTTCGTCTGAGCGAGCTCAAAGCCAACCGCCTCCAAGGCAACCATGTCTCCACCACGGGCATTGACAGCATCTACTCAAAGGAGAAGATTCGCCCCCGGGTGGAGAACTACGGCTCCTGGCCCCCAGAAGATCTGATGCTGGGTGGGCGACGTAGGCACCGCCGCCCTTCTTTCCTTAAAGCAACGTGGGGCAGTGAGCAGATGTGCCAACTGGATGACTCCCAGTCATCCCTGTCCAGCCAATCACGTTCCACCCTGCCAGACCTGTTCCCATGCATTCTAACGCCGACCACACCCGCGAAGCCCCACAACCCCGCCCATCTTCGAAACAGCCTGTGCCTCCCACGGAACCAGTCCTACCTCCACATAAGGGAGGACCAGAGGAGGCATAATGGGCGTAAGGGTCAGCGGCTGCGCCACTCCTACTCCGCCCACCTCCCCACATATGGAGAAGCGGTGCGACACGGCGCCGGACTAGGGCGAGGGATGGTGCGTAGAGCCACCAGCTTGCTCAGCAGACAGTACGCACACTACCTGAACTCGTACCCTGGACTGCCCCTCTACCACGGCCCCCTAGACCTGCAGCACCACAGCCAGGCCTCCAGCGGCCACCCGAACCCCAGCCCAGTGTGCCAGCTGCTGGCTTGTGGTGGGGGGAGGTGCGGAGGCCAGCGGGCTCTGCTGTACCAGGACAGTGTGTATGGAACCTACGGGGTCTATCAGGGATCCCAGACCGGATCAGAGGCCCCAGCAGGTCAGGGAGCCCGGGGTCAGCTTACAGGGAGTCCCTGCGTACTCCGTCCTTGGCGACGGGTATCCAGTTTGGAGTCTGAGGTCTGACGAGACCCCAAAAATTGACGGAGGACGTAGTGAGGCCGTCGTGTTTATAGAATTTATGACTTGGAAGTAATTTTCTATGTGACTTTTTGTGTTGAAGGATCTGGGCCTGCACATTTAACAGACGTTCAGGACTTATTTCGTGGACACGAGCGAGCTCAAAAGACTTATCTATCCTTCAGGAAGCTGAAGCGGGCCGGCTTCTATTTTCCTACGACAGTATTTGAGTGTTTCCTGTTCACTAAGATTTACAACGGCCCGCCATGTCTGTGCGTGTTGTGTGTATTTTATCGTGGATGGTTGGGAGTCAGTCTTGGGTGTTGCTGAGTATACTTACCGTTTACATTTTGGGGGTTGGATGGAGGGGAAAGGGTTTGTTGTAAAAAGATTTCTAAAGTCTCGGAGCTGAACCCTTCAAGTATTTATTCCACGAGAAGTCCGTATGAACACAAAGGACGACGGTACCGGGCAGCGCTGGCCAGCGCTCGATGTCTTAAACCATGCAGTCTGGTTCCTCGCCGTGTCCCAGCGTGAGGCTGCGCAGCACGCCACACAGGGCCTCGCAATAAACCAATTCTTCATCTACGTACTATTTCATAGAGAGAAAACGGGATGTTTGATGTCACATTCATGTATTCTATACATATAATAGCAATTTATATTCACGCTTTAGCGTTTCTTCAACTTTCGGCACGTTGTTTTTCCTTTTTTTTTGTAAAGCCGTCGCTGATCGATTGGAATATTTATCGTCTCCATATCGAGACTACTAATCGGCCTGTATTAAGAATTTATTCACTTTCTCTTTTTCACTCTTTTATATTCCATCATCGTCTCTCGTTTCCCGCCCCACCATCTGACCGCTACACGGTCAAATTTAAATCGGTAATTGAAAGCTATTCTAGTATCTACCGGTATATTACCTGGCTCCCTCACCCTGTAATTAATCACTTAGATCAATTAAAGAGCCTTTTTGGATGAGCGTGCACGTGTGTCTGTTTGTCTCCTTGACTGCTTGAGTCATATTTTTGTGATTGCTTGCTGTGATCACATCAGTTTAAGGAAAGGAAAAGGAACGCGCAATCCCCATTCTAATACCAGAGAAGGGCTCGGAGCGCACAAACCTCCGCCAAGCAGCTCACCCCCCATTTTTGGAAAAATCTTGTCAAACATTTCCTGAAAATGTAATCCGATCGGATGACATTTTGGATGAAATGTAAGATCTGTTCGCAGCTTCTCGAGTTACGTTGCTGAAAGACAGACAGCGCCAACAATCTGCCATCAGTGTGAGGACTGAGCAGAGTATATGTGCTGTGAGGCTGATGAGGCGACGAGCAGCAGGTGTCCTGAGCAGCACAGGTGATGTGGATGAGCTTTGATTACAGGTGTGGCACGCAGAGCAGGAAGCTCCAGCCGGGTTTCTGACAAACTGACTGCAAATGTAGCAAAAACGCGATTCAGGATCTCTTCTGGATCATCACCAAAAATGTAATGTGTTGAAGATCCGTCCGGAACATTTTGAGTTATGTTGCTAAACACCGGCAGAATCACAACCTCCTCGGCGGCGGTCATAAGGAGAACTTTTTCTGTCAGGCGTGAAGCAGGAGGGAATTAAGAACGACGCGATTCCGGATGAGGATCCTCTGATCCTGCTGCAGGGAGGTCGGCCACGGCCTGCAGAATCCTGGTGGAATACTCTCCTGAGCTTTGGGACTCGCGCCGGCTGCTGATTGTAAACACACACTCCAAACGAGACCGACTTATGCTTTGGGCTCACGGCTGCTCTGAACCACCTGAACTCCTGACGGGGTTTCTGCTACAATCGCGCCACGTCATGAAGTTTCCTGCGGCGAGGCAAACGGAAAAAAAGAATAAAAAACACCTCAAGGTGACCTGTTGCCAGCGCGATTACTCTCCCTCTTTGCTGCTGCCGTGATGAGATGAGACTCCATTTTGGACACCACCAGATGGAGAGTCAAACGTCGGAACGCTTTGATTTCTCCATTACGGTCTGCTTTGTTTCTGGAGCATTGCTTTAGATTGGGCGGTAATCATGATTTCGTCCTCTGCTCGGCTACAGAAGCAATATTGTTTTTAGAGGTCAACGCAATTTGACTTCTTTTTCTTCCTCCTCGCTGCCGTCATCGTCTCCCCTTAATGAGGAATAACCTCAAACATTTCGTAGTCCGGCTGATTCTGAGGCACACGGGGGCTGTTTGTATGCAGATAAAGAAGAATCAGTGACCTTGGCGGCGCCGGCGTCCAAGTCCGGTCTCCTCGCACCTCCCGCCTGCAAACGAATTACTTGACATATCGCAGCAGCGGCTCCAGATGTTCCGAGTCACCTTGAGACAAAAGGCTGGACTGCCCTCATCGATGGGGGAGAGGGAGGGAACAAGAAGGAGATAAGAACGCAAATAAAAATAACAACGATAGAGGACATTGAGAGGAGCAGAGAGATATTTGGGACAATGCAGGAGGAACAAAACTAGAGATGGAGAGGGAGACGGCCGAGAATTGCCAAGAGGAGGAGGAGGAGAGAAAGAGCGAGTTCCATGAGAGGAAGAGGCGCTGGATTTGAGAAGAGATGGAGAGAATAAGAGAGGGGAGGGGAGGAAACGGAGGGAGAAAGGGAATGAGGACAGCATGAGGAGATGATGTTAGGACAGCCGATAGGAGGAGGGGGTAGGAAATGAGAAGGGCGGAAGATAAGGAGGGAGGGATTCGTCTTTGAGTGGGGAAACGGTTTGATGATAACTGCAGGGCGGCGATGAGGGAAAGACGGCGATGAGGGAAAGACGGGCCGCATCGCCTGGGAATGTGCAGCTGTGCTCCGCCGGCGTTGTTAAAGCGATGCTGGAAATAAATAAACAACAACAACACACGATGTCGTAGACAGACAAACACGGCAGCCGGCGTGTTGACTCCCATTATCACGTTAGCCGAGCCGGAGAGCGTTCCGAGCGTGGCGGCTGACTGCGTGCACGAGGACGCGTTTTGTTGCGAGCAGCGGCTCCTCTCGCCGCCGTGAAGACGATTGGATCTATCGGGCAGCAGGAACGTTAATTACTTCAGCAATCGTCAGGCTCACTCCCCACAATCGCTCCCATCTCTCGGGAAGGGGGGGGGAGCTCGACCCATTCAGGACTTGCCTCCCTTAGGGACCAGGATCAGCTGCTGCCTGTGCTAAACTGCATTCCTTGCACTCCCAAAAAAAGAAAAGAAAAGAAAAAAGACACGGCGAAGTATCCTGAGTTGAGAAAAAGTCCATTTGAGTTTGCACCCTGGAGGAAATCAGCGAGTCGGGACGGGACAACCTTCATTGGGATCCCAGACATCGTCTATCAGCAAATTCCCCCCCCCCCCATCCTTGGTCTTAGTAGGAACTGTTTTTCGGCATCAGGTAATGAATGTAAAGGGGGGGGGGACGCCACGGCTCAACGGGCCTCGTATCAGCCAAACAACTCCACGCCTCCGGGTTTCACATTGATTTCCTGCTATACAACATCCGACATGCTTCCTCCGGACGACCGGATGCTTCCTGTAAGAAGCCAAATCTTTATTAGTTACACAATCCACGGGCTCAGCGTTAATGCTAAGCTAAGCTATCTTTTTTGACTCCAAAAAACCCACTTACATGGCTTCATGCTCTATATCCCCCCCCCAATATTTTCTTCCCCACAGACAAAAATGGGACGATTCAACAGCAATAAAATGCCCATGAGACGTTCTTGTGACATACGTGTGTGTGTGTGTGTGTGTGTTTCTAGGGTACCGGTTAAATGGGGTCAGTGAATCTAATTGGGGACAAACCTAAGTCAGCCTCTGATTCCTCCTGCAGCTGATATAAAGCAGTTTGTGTCTGAAGTGTGTGTGTGTGTGTGTGTGTGTGTGTGTGTGTGTGCGCGCGTGTCCTCAGCACATTCTAAATCTCCTTTAGCCGATCAATCGCTGATCCTTAGCTGTTTTTCGGTGTATCCAATCAGGTTTTGGACGCATTGGGAATCAAAGGAATCAGTTTGCGTTTATTTTTAGCTTCCCATCGCCCCCCCCCCCCCCCCCCCCCCCGGCTCGACGGGAAGTCAACAACATAAATGTTGTGGTGGCAAAGTAACGTTTTTTTCCATCTAATTTTAGAGAGAAATCACTTTCATCTGTCTGGACAGGCTTCTGCAAACTTTTCAGAGGAGACAGACACGGGTCACGGGTTCCGGGTCGTGCACGAGGTTTTGGACAATCCAGATGTTTTTTTGGGTACGGGCAGGTATTCCTCTTCACCTTTGGGCCGACCTTCCACCAATACCTTCGTTTGTGAGCAAAAACAAGACCACTGACATTCCTGTCTACTTTCCTGGAGCGAGAAATGATGATGAAGGTCAGCAGAAGAAGAATAAGTCTGATTAAGTCTTCGCGTCCCCACACAGCGGCAATTAGCACACGCTAGCACGTTTGTCTGTGTGTGTGGGGGGGGCTCTCTATGCATGAGAGGATATGACAGGACAGTGCAGAGATGTGTAGAGGGGAAGATTCGACCTTGGCTGTTCTATTGAATTAAAGTTTCCATTACAGAGCGAGACGGGAAGAGGAACAGGAACAGGAACAGGAAAAGGAACAGGAACAGGTCAGGGGCATTTAAGCGTTATATTACTGGACTAGAAGGATCCGTCACCCCCCCGTATTCTGAATAAAACACCATCTATCTCAAACTTCCTGCCTGCGAAGCTCTAAAACCTGCCGTGGACAGATCCGGACATGTTTTCTACGGTTGTGGACCGGGTCAGAATGCAGATTGTGTTTACAGATCAGCCAGACGGGAACCCATACGGGGGGGATAACAACCTCTCTGTTCCACACATGACCTTCAACACAGGACCCGGGTCCGATGGGAGCAGATGGGAGCAGACGGGACGTTCCAGCTTTACCGCCGGAGACCTGGCGTGCTGCTTTCTCCACGCAGACATGAAAAGAACACGCGTGTGGAAGTTGGGTTCCGTCTTTCCCTGCTACACCTTGAGATAACTTTCTGAAAGCGCTGCAGGCCTGCAGAGATGTCCTACCCCCCCCCCCCCCCCCAAGGCTCAGATGGGGGGGTGGAATGCGGCTTCCAGGTATAGTTGTTGATCCTTGAAGTAAAACAATTTCCCCCAGCAGCGTAAGAAGGGGAAAGAGAGGAATTAGCTCGTATCCCGAGGCTGTGAGACGGCGCCTCATGAAAGTAAATCCAAAGTGCAGCGAGAAGTGGGAAAACACGAGTGAAAACAAGTCCTCACAAACTTCTGACAAACACCTGGGATGGGCGCTCCAGCGTATGAAACGCGACCCCCCATGATGAGCGGGTCGTTGCTTCGGATCCAGTGACGTGCGGTGAGGTTCGTGTCTGGTGAGGCACGGTCAGATTTACAAATATATGAACCTACAGCTTGTTCATCATTTGATTGGCAACATTTAACGTGTTTTGTTTAAAAATTCGTACCAGCATTTTTTACATACTGTTACAAACCTGGCTCATCAGTTCATGACAAAAAGGGGAGACCACACATAATCTCCGTATCTACAAAAGATTTACTGAAATTATTCAACTGTGCGTATCAGTGTGCGTGCAGCGTTGAATGTGTGTGGATGCGTGTGTGTTGATCAGTTGAAGTTTAACTGATGTTTATGTGAGGGTCGTGTTGCTGCGCTCGTTAATTTGCCTTATTACGCACACCTGTTTCTGCCTCTCGCTCCTGGACCTGCGGCGTGGGGATTGGCTGCGGTCACCCCGGGTGCACCTGAGGCAGATTGAGCCAAATCGCCACCGGCCCTCATAAGCCCTGCTCCGCCCGCTGCTCCCCGTCGGACTATTCTTCGGTTCTCGTCTCTACGTGCAGCACGTCTTTCTGCCGCTCCCCGTCCCCGTCCCCGTCCCCGGGTCTCGCCTCGGGGGTCTGTAACTTACTTGGTGTTTGCCTGATTTCAGATTAGAGCATGAAGCTGCAGAAACCAAAGCTGTTTTCGCAGGGTGTTATTACACTGTTATAAGCCTGAGGATATCACATTAAAGCTTCACTATTGAATCTTTGACCACTAGAATCCAGAAACAGCTGCCAACATCACGAATAACGGAGAATTACCAGGAATAAATGTAATGCACCTGCGCTTTCAGGATTATGGGATGTAGTCTAAAAACATGAGCATCATTGTTTGAACCTTCAATCGTCTGTCACCTGAATCGTGACAGCATGCAGACATTTGCTGCACTAATCACTGCGCCAATGTATTCCCGATGATTGATTCTGATTGAGACCAAACCAGAAGCCCGACTTTGCGTCGGGGAATAAATGTTTTAGTTTGTGCGCCGCGTCGCTGCTGCTCTAATGAGCGTAGGAACCGTTCCCATGCAGGTGTTACCGCGCTGCCTCGGGCATCGGGGTCGTGATTGATTACGCTGATCATTACAATTTGCCAAAGGGGGGAGGTGAAAGAGACATCAGAGAGGAAGGGACGAAATGAGGCTAATGATAATTACTAAATTGTGAATGCTTGAATTTAGTGTGGCTGCGGCCCGAGTGGTGCCGATAGTCATCCTTTAACCCGCCTGTGTAATCGGACCCCGAAGTGGCGCACAGTTCATGTCGTAGGCGATGGAAACATCAATCTGAACGAGTCCATTTACTTCTGGCAGGAATAAAAATCTGAACATGTCAGAAAATACATCAACGTTATGACCTGATGCGTTGTTAATGCAACGATATTGATCACGAGACCCATCACGTCACCGTTCTCTTGTCCTACACCTGTCTTCATCTTCACCTGTCTTCCCCTTCACCTCTGCTTCATCTTCACCTCCGTCGTCTTTTTGTCTGAGACAGCTGCTTGCGAGTCTTGTTTACAGCCTGTCTGGCGGTCTGACCGCCCGTTTCCTCGTCCTGTCTGACTTTGTTGTAATGACGTTGGCGTTTTTCCAGCTCCCTCCAATCAGTCTTCCGGTAACCGATATTTGAAACTATGGAATTAAGAGCCGCGTTGTGAAAGAAAACCGGATGAATCCTTTAAAGACAGATGATAAATAGATAAATGGAGCTGCGCGATTAAACTAATGATTGGATTAAAGTGATTAATGATTGTCACCATTTTTTTTTTATTTTGTCGAGACACAAACCATCGTCTCTCTTTCGTCCTTTACTGTCCCCTGCCTTCTCTCCCTCGCTTCACCTTTTTGGAAAGGCTGGAAATAGAGGTCGTGCATCCGTGGGATTGCATTTGTCTCAATAGATTTCATGTTGAGACACAGAAAGAGTGCAGAGAAATATGGAGAGTGGGTCAATAAGTAATGAATAGACCGGATGACAAGACGGAAGGAAGGCTGAGGACATGGGAAAGAGATGACGCTGAAAAAGGACACAGAAGGACAACAGAAGGTCTTCAGATTTTAGCCGGCTGATTCGGGCAAATCGGCGACGCACAATCGTGCACGCTAACGCTCACACACCTCCCTTTGTCAAGCGCTGCACGAGCAATCTGCCGTCCTCCGAGGAGAAAACACATTTCCGACATCGCCGTCTGACCACCTCGGCCCAGATGGAAGTCGGCTCCGAGGGACACGCCACTGGCGTAAGCGAACTCCACCAGCCCATAATCCCTAACCGACAGACAACCAAAACCAATTTAATATCGATGCGGGTCCAGGTGGTTCTCCAGGATGCAACAGCTGGCCTAGATCTATTAGCACAAGAAGGACTCTGATTCCCAAACTGGAAAGTTCCTGAAAATAATTGATCTCCGGATTCCAACAGTCTGATCTTCATCTGAAATCGACCCACCTTTAGCCCGGTCCACTGCCACAGTCACGTTCATGCATGGCGTTCCAGGACGGGCGAGCTCCCCGACCGGCCGCTGTGTGGAAATGAATGGTTAAATATAATCCGCCATCTGTTGATCAGATGGCGGATTATATGTAAAGTTCTCTCGCTCTCTCTCTCCCCTGTCAGGAGGATGAAGCTCTGCATCAGACTCCTTTCTGTCGGCGGCCACGTCTTTTGCCTTGCAGCCGGCACCGAGTTTTACTTTCTGTCCTCTCTTCCAAAGCTAATTATCCGATGTGGCCTCGGCTCCATCTGAGCCGTGCACCGCCGAACAGCTCCGTGAATTAGCATTCCCTCTTTGCAGCGCTGCAGTCAATCATCCCAGCGTCGGGCAAACTGCTGCTCCAGGGGTCGCGTGGGGTTCCTGCTGCGAGGTTTGCCTCTCCCAGGCCTCACCGGGATGAGGAGCGGTCCCCCGGGTGGGGGGGGCACATTAGCATAAACCCCTCTCCCTCTTCACCGTCCATCCTGCATGACAAGTCTCGTTTCCTCCGCCTTGCACCTGATTGGCTCGTTTAACAGCTGCGCTTTTACGACTCGATTATGCTTCTTCTTTGACAGGAAGGCAAAGGAGTTTATTTTTGCGCTTCCGGGCACCCGTAGCTTTAGACCGCTAGCAGCATCTTCATTCTACTTCTAGGTCAAAGGTCAAAGGTCAAGTGCTGGGAGAAACTCAGGATGTAAATCCCTCAGAATGTCCCCTCACCTGTGGATATTACAGCCGAAATAAGGAGGTGGCTTTGCGGACAGGTTTCTATAAAGCGCATGTGCGCCATCTAGTGATGACCCGGAAGCATACGTGCACGCAGTGTCGTGTTTGTGGGGCAGTTTTAACTCTGCCAGACAGACAGAAAGTGGCACATCATCGCTGAAAGCATATTCCAATTAGAATCGAGATGACAGGAAAACGTCAGGCCAGAAACGAACTCGCGGCTCTCCTTAACGCTGATGTGGAACGAGTTCATCCTCTATCAGCTCCGCGCCGAGGACTTGGATGTCACCTATAACGCGTGGCTCAGGTTGTTAATCCAACGATCAATAATGTTCACTCGGCTAATGGGTTTTTTAATCACCCATGGACATTTCACTTCAAAGTTTGTCCTGCAGTACGGTATGTTTGTAATACTTTGAAGCAGTTTAGCACACAGAGTTTTAGCATTCGCTGGCTAAGTGGATGTTTGACACACGGACTGGTTAAGCCAGTGGTTCTCAAATGGGGGGGCGCGGTGCGATGTCAGGCGGGGCGCCTGTGACCGCGGAGAAAATGTTTTTTTTGCCTTACGAGAGTAAAGTGTAATTGGACATCCGCTCCAGTAGTTGGCAGTGGCGCCCTGATTGTCAGAGTGCGCGCAGGGAGTATTAGCAGAAGAAGAGCGGTTGTAAACAATCCGGTGGGAGAAGAAGAAAGACATGACTTCCTTATTTTCGGTTGCAGGCTAAAAAAAAATGGTAATAAAGTTATTATTTGTTGTAAGTTAATCTATATTTCTTTCTTTTTCATATTTCTTTGTATGTTAATAAGGATACAAGAGTGGTTTTTTTTTTTCGGGGGGGGGGGGGGCGCGAAATGTTTTTTTCTTCCTAGGGGGGGCGCGACAGAAAATAATTGAGAAGCACTGGGTTAAGCTAACTCATCTTGCTATTTTAACCAAGGGAAAATGCTACTTTTATTTTAGTATGTGAATTTCATGAACACTGCTGTTTGAATAAGTCGCACATACCTGCACAAATAATCGAAAATAAAAACACGGCGCTCGTCGGTCGCCTGCTAGCTAGTGAAGCTTGAGATGCTTTAGCTAGCTCTCACAGTAACTTGCTAACAGACACAGAACGGTTTTTACATGGGTCTCTTAATGTTGACTCTAATGTAAATGTCAATGTTTTCACCATGAATTTTTATATTCTTGAGTGTCCAATTAAATAAATGATATCATATGCTTTGATGTGTTTTGATGCCCAAATGTCATACGGATGTGATTCCCAATTTTATGTTGTCAGAAAAATGTCTTATCTAATTTATCAGAATGAAATCCATATGAACTAGTTTTACGTTAGGAGTAACTTCAGTGGTTTATCTCATGTTGTTAACACTGCTGTAATGTATTTATGACAAAATGTTTTTTATTGTGTATGTTATTGACTGTTTTGACCTTGAACGTGGTCTAAATGTTAAATAAACACTGCGTTGCAAACTGTACATCGCCAGCAGTATTTGTTCCATAATAGTAATAATAATAAGTCATGTAGAATTGTTAACTCTAAAAAAGTGTTAAATCAAACACATTTTAGGTGTTCATATAGCCACTGGTAATGAGTAAATATTTTAAATCTGTTTTAGTGTTACATATTCTCTATATCAGACCGCCAGGCCCAGGCGAACTCTGGTTTTCGGCAGCAGAGGGGCTACGACGTCTGCTGCAGAGGACGGGCCTTCATGCCGGGGGACGAGGTGTGGGTCTACTGCCCTGTCCGCAGAAAGGGGATTTCTCCTAAGCTTCGCAGCCACTGGCAAGGCTCCTTCCTCCCAGACGATCCATCTTATGGAGCCAATGGAAGATCCGGACGACATCCTGCGTGCCGACCGCAACAGGGAGAAGGTGTACAAGTTTGGCGTGGTGCTGGACCAATCGGCGAGTCAAATCAGTCAAACATCGACGCTCAGATATGGAAACACAGGAGGTTTCGTGTTTTTTAATCCAAACCCGGGTCTCCTTCTGCCCCCCCAATGACTTTGAAATAAAACAGTCCTTTGATTAGTGTAACACGAGTGAAAACACTTTCACTTGTACTCAAAACTGATTTATTCAACTCACAATTGGACCCCAAGTCTTTAAGGTCACACAAAAATTAAGCGCCAGTCGAGGCGCCTGTACAGTAAAACATGCCGACAGAAATGACCCTGAAGAAAGTACATGATTAAAACAAACAAACTCTACAGTAAAATCATGTTAGTCAGTGAGAACAAAGCCTGTCTGGATGGTTTGAATCTATGAGAATTGATTACCTGAATATTCTCATCAGTCGTGGTTAGAGCAGCGCGTGTTTTATATAATCTGGATTAGACGATCAGAAAATAAATGCATGGACGTTTTAGAAGCAAAACAATGACATCATGCGACATTTGCCACACAATATTAGAAGAAAATGTCACATTTATCCGAAATAAACCACATCAGAACGAGACAACAGCCCGTTATTGTACGAGACGTCTGTGAGTGAACGCAAACGGGCGTTTGCTTCTGCTGCCTTTGTGCTTCACAAATATCAAGCATGACCACACAGTCCATAAAAAAATGGTGTAGGGAAAAACGCCCTTTGCTACCATATTGTGAAGATGTTGCTATGGTTACCGCAGTAAGAAACTGATCCTCAAAGTTTCCTCTGTCACCTGTGTTTCATCCAAGTTACACGTCATCCGGGTCGTCCTCGCGCTGCTGCATTAAGCTAACGAGACTCACACATTCGTGTGTGTGTGGGGGGGGGGGGGGGGCGGCGTTTCCTTCCTCCATCAGATAAAGGAGTCTATGCTTGGAAGTCGTTCCCAAACTGTCTCCTCTGTTCCTCGGTCATGGACAGGTAGGTGGCCCTCATGCTGGGGGAGTACTGTGGGGGGGGAAGGCAACATTAGGAGCTGGTAAACAGGTTTCACAGCTATTGGCTAACGCTAACGCTAATCTTCAGTTAAAGACTCGTTGTCGCTGGGGAGTAAAAGGAATCGCCCCCTCATGGGGCTGAAAGGAGGCTCTTTAAAGACGGGTTTCTGATGGATTCAAGTGGCGGCCAGACTTTAATCCTGACAGCTGAATACTGCTATCTAGTACCATACAAGTACACAGACAAGTACTAGAGCACCCGTGACATCACTTCCATCGCACTACGTCACGCCTGGTGCTCGCAGTGCAGGTACAGAATCGGATGAACTGCATGCAACAGGGAGGAGACAAAACTACAGGCACGCCCTACGAACACCAGGGGGCAGACTAACCCCCCACTATCTCAGGAGAGAGGTACACAGGTTGAGAGGTAGAAGGCATGCCGAAAAAAAAAAGAGAAGGGATGTGAGGTGAAGGAGAGTCGGAGCTAGTCCTGTGGAAGAGTTGAAAAGACTTACTCGGTTTCTATACTGCTGAGAGTATGTCTCCAAAAGTTGATGACACAAACAGAAATGGAAGACACGAACAAATGAACGCACAAACAAACAAAGAAATACACAAAAGAAGCTGTTAGCCGCAGCCTGCAGGCGGAGTCACGAGGAAGAATTCTGCATCGCTGGCTTTGATTAAAGACGGCAAGAGTCGAGAACAGTTTGGGGTAAAGCTCAATGAGAAGAAAAGAACGTCGTAACGCCATGGTAACGCAAGAAATGTAGAAAATATAATGTGAAAAATTCATGCAATCCATCATAAATCTGTTGTCGAGCTTGCGAGACACCGATTTGAAGGTGCATCTCCTCCCGGCGTGTTTCAGAATCGAGCTCGAGGCCGACTGAAGAGCTGCATCGGCCCGGAGGAAGCTAAACGATGCTCAGCTCGTCATTAAATATTAACGGCGTTACTGCTCGCCTTGCTTTGCCACTTAAAGGCAGAAAAAAAAGCTAGCTTCAAAAGCTAAATTAATCAAAAGGTGGAACGATTGGGGTGAAACTCCGGCAAGGAACCAAGCTGAAAACACGAGATAAATGATGCTAGTTCCTGTTCTAGAAAGGCTAAATCCGTCTTTCCTGTAACTGAGAAGTGATGCTATAGAAAAGAGTCGGCCTCTGGGACCCAACGCACCGACGGGGGCGGGGAGCCTCGCCCTATCAGGGGCACGTTCTCGTACCGCGGCGTCCCCCCAAACAGAGCGGTCTGGTTCCTGGGGAAGAACGAAAGAGCGGCGTCAGACGGCGGAGGCGTGACGAGCGTCTCCCGTGATCGGCCCACTCACGCGTACTCAGACGTGGGGTTGTTGGTGACCGCCGGGGCGGGGGGGTGGTGGAGGCTGCTCTGGCTGCCCGCGCTGCTGCTGTAGCTGCAGAAGCTGTGCATGTTGGCGAGGTTGGGGTTCGGCGAGCCCATCCTCCTCGCCCGCGGGTTGAAGGGATCCTCCTCGTCGATGTCGTCGTAATCCTGCTCCCTGCAGACGAGAGAGAGAGACGACGTGGACGAAGGTTCGGATTCAGAGATTATCCCTGCTAGAAATCAGAGGACAACGAAGCGCACGCAGAGAGCACAGACCTCCCCCAAAGGTCTGCGTTCTCCGAGCGCTCCACTCGCTGCTAAAGAACGCCGGTTCGCTACGCGTGAAGCTACAGGCGATGAAATGAGGGCGTGCAGGTGAAAGCAGACAAGAGAACAAAGTGACCTGCAGGCTATTTGTCTCCACGCCCTGGGAACGGCGCACAGCATGACGGTGAAGGCACAGGCTGCCAGCGTGGAGAAGAGGCAGAGGTAGAGCATCCCCTCCACGCCGTCGTAGCACACGCCCACCATCGCATCCAGGTAGTCCTAAGGAGGTCAGAGACACGACGACGTGGATGTGGAATTAGCATACGGCGCAGAGCATCCAGGCCTTGATGGGGGGGGGGGGGGGGGGGGGGGGTAACCTTGTTGAGCCCCCTGCAGTCCAGCAGGGCGGTCAGCTGGTGCAGACTGGCCTCTGACGAGTTCAGCAAACGTTGGATGCTCAGAAGGTCTCTCTGCAGACAGACCGACGCAGCAGGTTAGCGCTTCTGATTCCGTCCCCGTGGACGTCCTGGCTCGCGTTTGCAATGAACGATACCTCAGCTGTGGGGAACAGAGGCACAGCGAACTGCAGCAGACCCTGGATCTGGATCTGCATGGTGGTCAAGGACCTCTGGAAGACGGTCAGAGGCTGCGGACGAGAGACAGCGGGGGGGTAAAGTCACAGAACCGGGACACAGGACGGTGGAACTGGTGTAAAGTACTCTACTCCCACATGCGGTTTGCCGGGGGGGGGGGGCGCACCTACCTGCTGGAAGGGGTGGGAGAAGGTCTGGTTGCAGTAAAGGTAGTAGTGAACGATATCTGTGACACAAACAAGGAAGAAGAATCACACGTCTTCATCGAAGATCCAAATGAAGGCAACGGCGTCCGCGGTTTCCATGGCGACGCTCACCGGGACCGACGACCCCCTTCGTCCGGCTCAGGATGAACTTGTTAGGGGAAACGCAGAAGTCGCTCGTACCCTGAAATGAAACAGGAGACGAGTGAAACAGAAGAAGAACGGGTTTTCTGGAAGGAAAAAGGAAGGCGTCGGACGGACAGGAAGTGGCGCTGGACGGACAGGAAGTGGCAAGAGGGCGAAGCGGCTCACCACGGCAGCGGCCAGGACGGCTCCCAGTGAAGTCCAGCTCAGGATCAGGGTCAGAACTCCAAACACCATCATCCTGCAGGGAATCAGCGAAGGTCACGTCCAGCCAAAACGAAACGCAGCGATCATCGGGATGCCCAACGAGGACAGGAAGTTCTTAGAGGGCAAACGGCATCATGGGAAAACTGAGAGGGCGGATTGTCATCTAAACGGCGACTTTCAGCCACTAGGTGGCAGCAGCAACAAGATCCAATCAATCCCGTGCTGATATTTAAACAATGTCAGCAAACAGAAACGTGAAGCGCCCTCCAGAGGCGAGGGCGGCGGGGACACGCCGCTCCTGCCACGAGCCTCTCAGATGACATCAGAGGCGCGTCGCAGCGAGGGAGCGGCTGTGCGTGTCGGGGAGAAGATGGGGGGGGGGGGGGCGGATGAACGCTGGTGGCGTCACAGATCAGCTCTGGTTAGGTGAAACAAGCTCCTGTTGAGCTGGGGCGTGTTCCCGATCGTCCAGCCTCAGCGCCCCCCCCCCCCCCCCCCCCCAGGCTGAAATATAAATCCTGCTTCTCGCTCGACTGTCCAGCTCGCCGGCTAATTCAATTTCCCAAGGCGCTAATACTCCACGCTCCAGCCGTCGCGTTTACAAGCCGCCTCTTGTCCGTGCTGATTCTCCCTTTATCTTTCCTCCTAGCTCTCCATTATTCCTCACCCTAATGCCCCCCCATCAGCTTTTCACTCTCGTGGTCCACCCCCCCCCCCCCCCCCATCACAATTGGTGATGGCTACACGAGAAGTGGAAAAATTCCCTCCGGCGCTCTGAAGGCTTTTTTTGTTTTCAGCCTGCTCCTTTCTCCCCGTTCCAGGTAAATCTGAGGGAGGGGCGCATCCCCCCCCCTCTTTCATGTTAACCAGAGCCAGCCACTTATCATCAGCAGGATGGGTTGGTAATTCCCCCCCCCCCCAGCAGCCCCGCCCCCTGAAAGCCCCCCAACCACTTCCACTCTGCTGGAAGAGAAGCGAACCCGCCTGGGGAGTCAGCCCAGATACTGACTCATGTTCTGCGAGGGCAGGAAGATGGAGTGGCTCCCGGAATGTCGTTGGATGGAGGGGGGGGGGCAAGATACCCCCCCCCCCCCCAGTGACTGATCGGGAGAGACGGCGCGACGCTCGGCTGGATGAATGGATTTCATGCGCTGTGAAAGTTCCTTTACGGTAAATAAATAAAAGTCCCGCTGCAGGGAAGACGGACGTGTTAGAGCTCCGACGACAGGAAAGCACGCCCAAAAAAGGAGACCCAGCTTGCCTTTTTTGTTTTTCCATATCTGTGTCATCCCTGCGTCGTGTTTCGTTTGCAATCCTCTTCATCACATCCATTCACAGCTGAAGCCATTTAAAGCAAGTCAACTGTTAAATTGGAAGAACGACGGTCGGGACGCCGCGGCGTCGACGGCGTCGAACGGCGCCCGCCCCCATCTCGCCGCTCCAGCGTGTGGAGCGCCGCCATCAACGCGGCGGCGGCGCTCCGGACTTACGTGGTGAGCAGCCAGCGGGACTGTTTGGCCAATCCCAGGCAGGCCAGCAGGCAGATGATCAGGTCCACGATGAGGAGCAGCAGGTAGGCGAGCCACCTGCAGAGGCACAGCCCACGTTGTCATCAGGCGGTAACCTTGGCAACCGACAGCGTTCACAGTTCGCTGACGGCGTTCAGCTACCTGGGCTGATTGATTGCAACGCTCCTCACCTGTAGTATTCCGCGCTCGCCGTTTGGTCAGCGACCGCCGCGAGGTCCACCTTGGCCCCCTCCCAGTCAGGCAGGCCGAGAAGCTGCTTGAGCACGTTGTCAGCCATCTGCTGCATGAACTGGAGCGTCTGGACGTAGTCGCCCCGCGCGGCGAAGATCTCGTCAGCCGCGCGAGGTGCTGGTGCAGGCCGGCCTTCATGCTGCCCACGGCGCCGGTCACCTGAGGGACGCCGGGAGGCGGGAGAGGAGGAGGAGGAGGGAATGAGTTTGGGAACGTGATAACGGCTGTCTCCAAATCCAGCCTGCTTAGCATTAGCATGCTAGCATCTCCATATCAGCGGTGCTAATGTATCATAGTGCGTCCTGCTAGCTGCTAGCATCGCTCCAATGAAGATTCACAAATTCAAAAGTCAACCATGACCTAAATAACAAGCATGTTCATCATCGTCATCGTCATCATCATCATCATCATCGCCATGGATATCCTTCCTTCACATAAACGATAGAACCTCCGGAACCAGGCAAAAGGAAACCCAGTGTGTAGCGGTCGGTTAGAAATAAATATCAAAATAAGAAAATCCTTCACGTTGCCATGGAAATGAACCTCCGTTAAAGACAGCAAAGGTCACAAAAACAAATGTTAAAACTCTCACTCGCTTGGTGTGTTGGCAGAATCCTGCTCAGCCGTTTCTCTAACTAAAAAAAAAGGAGGTCAAAGGTCAGATCAGCTTCAACACCGGCTGAGCTGGGATGTGGGGGCAGTGTGGGTGAATCTGGAATAAACAGCCAGGCCTCCCGGCCCAGAGGGGAACTCGCAGCCTGTCGGCGCCGCGGTTTTACCGTTCCGGCCGGTTTACGGGTTTAAACCGCGCGTTCACAGAGAAGCTAATCGATTTCCCACAGAGGACTGTGAACCCTCGAAGGCAAAACGGCTGCACAAACGGACGCAGGCTCGGCCGTTTGTTTCCAAAAAGGATCAAACGTGGCGAGAGAATGAGAGAATGTGGCTTTGATGTCGTCATAGGAACCACGGGGCTATTACGCCACCCTCGCCCGGCACGAAGTGTCTTTCTGCGTTCGCGTTCATCGACTGATCGCCATCTTAGACTCCAGACCGTGACTAATCGACACAGCTGGGGGGGAGAACGTCCACCGACAACGGGTCTCCCGTCCTCCCTGTCCTCTATAGAGACACATTCCCTTCCTAATTCTCTGGGGGCGGGGGGGGGCAGGGGGGCTAATGTCAGCCAGTCCTTCATTGTTGATGGTTTCAATGGCGATTTCAATCCTGACACTGCCAATCAGACGGGCTCGCATTGGTCCTTGGTCTTTGTCTCCGAGGCTCATGGTTGATTAGGTGGGTGGGGGGGGGGGCTGTGAAATGTGTGTGGGACACTGGGCTCTTTGTCCTACTCAAGAAGTGGACTCCTTAGCAGTCTATAGCTGCGTGCAGTGAATTCCCTCAAGCACACCCTCACGTAGCGGATGCTACAGTGAAGCTACTTTAAAGGACTTGTGTGAAAGGCCAAGTCCCGACTTGGTATGCACAAGTCCTAAACTGTCTCAGGAGTCAAGTTAGCTTTACAAGTTTTCAGTCAAGCCTTCGGCCAATCGCTGAGCCTGAAGAGAAAGTCAAGGTACAAAATAAGCCAAGTCGAGTCTCGAGACACTATAAGAAACATAAACGAGTCTCTTTCAAGTATCAAGTCTGAATACGCGTCAAATCAAATCCCTACAAGTCTCGAGACGCACGCACTCCGCCATGCGACGCCAAACCGGGGGAAGGTCCGCGGTTCACCTACCAGGCTTTCCACGCCGCCCAGCGTGTGATTGGCATTGTGCAGGGAGTAGGTCAGCTGGTACACGCCGTCATTGGTCTCACTGTTGCCATAGAAACCCACGCCCACCGCCACGCTGCAGAGAGAGGAGAGGCAGGTAAGTCTCTGCTGAGTTAAGGAGAGGGCGAAGTTTCAGTCGGCTTCAAGCACATCATTAGGACCCCCCCCGAATTAAAAATAACGCATCGCAACCTAATAATAAGGGCCTGCTTTCTGTTCTGACACACTGGGGGGGGGGGGGGGGGGGGGGCGTCCTGGACTGGACAACCTAACCGGGAGAATAAGGCATGAATATTTCATGCCTTATTTTTCACCACAGGCATCATTAAAACGCCGAGTCATGCATTTTCCCATCCAGCCGGGACGCCGCCGGCGAGGACACGCACGATGTTGTCTCCTAGCTCGTTAGCAGAAGACAACAGACATGCTGAATAACAGAGTGTGTGTGTGTGTGTGTGTGTGTGTGATACAAAATCTGGGTTACGGGGAGACAACACTGGACTCAGACGTGCAAACAGAACACACTTCCTGTGTCACATGATCAAATGTTGCTTGAAGACACACTGATGGTGAAATGTGTGTTGACTCCACTCCACCAGGCAACACACACACACACACACACACACACACACCACAGGAATGGAGGAGCGAGACACTGTTTGAAGTCCTGCGTTCATTTACATAAACAAGACTGTGAACCAGAAATGATGCAACACACTCCAGGAATGTGTTGCACATAATCTGAGCGCTTCTGCATATTCAGCCACCCGAGGAGTTCATCTCTTAGCTGGAGCATCACTCACACACACACACTCTCACACACACACACACATCGCTCGCGCCCAAACTCCCGGTGTCCCGGAGCTGAGGACGCATCTACCAGTATCTTCCATCTCTCTCTCTTGATTCCCCACTTCTCTCGGTAAATCACGCTTGAAATGTCTCATTCGGAGAGAAAGACTCTCGGAGATCTGAGCTGGCATGTCCCGAGTAAATGTCCAAACTGTCATGTTGA